>NW_020837948.1:39828688-39896893 GCF_003676395.1 Aethalodelphis obliquidens | reverse complement strand
CACACACACACACACACACACACACACACACACACACACACACACACACACAGTTTAATTTGCCAATAAGCTGGTGTAAACCTCCTTTAGCCTGATTTCCCCTCCTCTATTTTCAACCAAGAGAAGAAAAATGAAGTCTTTCATTTAATGATTTGAGCCAACTATGATCGCTACATACTGTGTAATGATGACTGATGATAGTTAAAATTATATTTATTATCTTACAATGGCAATTGACTCCTGAGAATTTCTTTGAATGCTAGAGAAAGGGAAAAATGATTAACACACCATTTATGTTCATAGTCAGATTGGGAGGAAGAGGCCACAAAGCCCAGAACACAGTAGCTGGGAGACAAGAAGTCTGTGTTCCTATGAGTCCACTTATGCTTGGAGGAGTCTGGGGGCACCAGGTGAATCTTCTGTAATGCAGGGCGCCACATCTGTATACTATGCTTATAATGCTGCTCCCGTGCTGTGTCATGTTAACACTCCCTTTGGCATCTGCCTCCTTGAATGAAAGATGCTACCAAGGTCAAAGGTGGCCTGCTGTGATAGGAGACCAGCAGCCCAAGTGGATGGAATCTTTTCCTCAGTTACATGTCTAGATGTCTTTGGACCTGATTTCTCACATCAAGCTCATAACTTTACCTCTATTTATCAGTTTTACTGTCTGTAATTTGTCAAAGTCCTGTGGACATTATCAGAGAAATGTACCTAAGAGAGTATCCCAAACATTTTGAACGCATACAAGACATTATTACTTAAAATTATCTCTTAAGATTCCATAGCTAAGGAACCCTTTAAAAATCTTTTGGGGGCCTTGGCCTAATCTATTCAGAATTCCTTGCTGGAGGTACAGCTGGGAAGTAAGTCTTGAAAGGAGAAATGAAGAGAGTGAACAGACTTTACTAACAGTGTCCATAGTTTTATTCCTGAAAGTTGTGGCATAACTGTTTGCTAGACCACAATCATTAAGAAATTCTCAGCATCATCTTTCACGTGTCAGACTGAAAACACCAAAACAAACAAACAAAAACCGAAAAACAAGGACCGAATTTTATCCTCCTCTCATATTTCAAATGCATTTCAAAGTTCAGTTACAAATATTGTTAAGGTAAGAATCTTCACTTGCTGTTACATAGTTCTCGGATTTATGACAATCACTGTATGCAATTGTCTCTGCCCTTGTCATGCTTTACTTTACTTATCAGTCTCCTCTTCCCTTTCTTCTTTCTTCATAATCCTGATTTATCCTATTAAGAGAACTTTAAATTTGATGGGGTGTAGTCATAGTATAGGTAACTCACAAGACCTAACAGTATATTGAGATAATGAAAAGTACTGAACGCTGAGTCTGGAGGAGGAAAAGTGGTTCATATCGCTTCTTCCTCAAAGCAAGCTGCTCTGAGCTTCAGTCTAAAGAGAATGAATTTTCAATACGTAGGAACGTGATTTGGTGGATGGTCTTGCTGCTCTCCTGAGGGAGATCCTGTTGCTCTTCCTGGAAGGAGGGTGCGTGGTGAGCAGCGGATGCCCTGCCCGGAGGCCATGGTAATTGGAAATGTAGCAGAACATCCTGTTCCTGGGAGAACTTCTGCTTGGTTGTTTGTGCTCTAGAGACTTGGCTCCCGGCGTTCTTGCGCAGACCTTTGGACCCTGGCAAGGCCGCTTGTGTTTCTGTCTTGGTGTGTGTACTAGCCTGGCTCTGGTTTTGCGTGGGATGTGGCTGTGGAAGCTGCTCGGCCCGCCCGGCACGTGCTTGCCCACGGGCCCTCTGCTAAGTTTCCGAAGCAGCAGTAGCACATGCACTTCACTGGGAAATGAAAACTATTACTTGAGCAAGAAAGTGACAAAGCATCTTTCCTAATTCTTGCCTAAAGAGCGAGGGGCCAACTTCTGGCTTTAATGGTGATTTTTTAAGTTTTTGACTATTGCCAGATACCAATGCTAAATACTTTTAGCTGTACGACTTGATTTGAATAGTACATACCAGAAGAGCACAGTCAGAGGCTCTTGATGACATAGTACCAAGTGAGGATAATAGCATATGATCCCAAGAAAATCATTCAAACAGCTTGGGGGCTTGGTATTTGTATCTGTAACATGGAACCAAAAGGTAAAAGCAGTATGAATAACAAAACCTTCCTCACTGGGGTTTTGGGAAGGATACCAGGTAGTCCTCGTGAAGTATTTTAAGTCTCCCGGAAGGAGGGCCCATTTTAAATTCAAGGTATTACTATCACTAATGCTTGGTCATGACATTGTACACTATAAAAGGGAAATGAAAGAGTGGATGAGTTAAGTGATGAGCCTAAAACCACACAGTGAGCTGGGGAAAACCCCCAAAAAGAGAGCTGTAGATTTGTTTCATCAAGAAACACAGCTGGGCTCCCCTGGTGGCGCAGTGGTTGCGAGTCTGCCTGCCGATGCAGGGGACATGGGTTCGTGCCCCGGTCCGGGAAGATCCCACATGCCGCAGAGCGGCTGGGCCCGTGAGCCATGGCCGCTGAGCCTGTGCATCCGGAGCCTGTGCTCCGCAGCGGGAGAGGCCACGACAGTGAGAGGCCCGCTTACCACAAAAAAAAAAAAAGAAACACAGCTATATCTGGGCAAAGCACCAGAGTTTAAAGTGACAAGGACACTTGACATAGACCCTGAATTCACAGGCATGTAGACAAATAATACAGTTACACTGGTACAATACACGTGGAGTCACAGCAGTCCTCGTCTTTGGAGGGGAGGGGAGGTGGGTCCTGCTCAGGACGAGACTCTTCTGTGATTGATTTGCAGGTGCAGGGAGCAGGTGACCTCTGGGAACTCCCCGCAGGTTTCTGATGGTGACTGGCTGGGGAGGCTGCAGGTGGAAAGGGACAAAAATGCCTTGAGCTCTGCGCGGTGGGATCCTACCTTCATGCCCCAGACACTTTAACTGTTGCCCGAATTCATGGCCCGTCAACCAGGAAAGCATCACAGAAAGATGTTATGGCAATCAGTTGTGAAATGGAAAAGTCGACTGGGCAAGACTTTGTGAGCAGTCAGTATGAAGAGAAGAAAGGGAATTCAGCCAAGCAATGTCTTTGCTGTTTGCCTCAAGGTTATATTTTGTAACACATAATGGCAACAGTTAAACAAGGACACAATATTATCTAATTTGTGCTGTTGTCTTCCCTGCATCTGGAACATTTTCTGCAGGAGCCCGCCTTTGTCTCTGGCATCCTCTGGCAAACAGTTCCCTTTCAGCTCAGGTCTTTTTGCAGAAGGAGCTTGATGTTGCAAGCAGCGGGCTCCTTCTGCCCTCAACTCTCCGTGGTGGTTAACATGTCTTTCATTTTTTTCCAAGTTGCACTAGTCTGGTTCAATTTTTATTTCTGCTAATTTTTAATGAGTTAGTAACTCAGTGGTCCTGGCTCTGAAATTCTCAAATGTGGGTTGTTGGTAAGGATTCAATCAGCTTGTTGGCTCCTAATAGGTTCTGAAATCCAGTAACATTCGTGGCGTGTGTGTTTACCTGGGTGGCTATTGAATCGCAGAAGGAGAAATGGTCAGAGTAGAATCCAGTCAAAGCCTCTTTGGTTGCCAAGAGAGTTCTCATTGCGTAAGCTCTGCCCTCATTGAAGCATTCACCCTTCAAAGGAGGATGTTACTATCTCCTTTTCTTATCACTTACTTTATTTTACAAGAAACTTCCACATCTTCCAAACCAATAAGCATGTCAGATTTGGTCCACAAAGTAAATGCTGTCAAGATTTTCTAATTAGAAATTAACTTACATTACAGCTATAACTCTATATGCTGAACCTTATTCAGAATGATAATGGAAATTAACTGAGTAGCCAGTCATTTATATCTAAAAGCTACCATCACCACATATGCTGAAAGAAGCATTAGTGAGTATACTTGAGATGTATTTACATGGAAAAAAATTAAAATAGTATAGTAGAGAAATTCTGACTCTAGGATTAATAAAACCATATTTTGTTAAACCCAAATGCCTAACCGATTATATACAAAAGGATAATTTATGCACAGCATGTAAATAATCATGATTCTCAGTGGGAATTATTTGCATTTCAATTGTCACTAGTAATGAAGAGCTGTGTCTTATTTGTCCCCTTGTCATTGGAAAGGATACTTTACCATAAATTTAATTCAAGTTTTTATCATAAAAATGTTATCCTAAAAAATCTTGGTCACAATCTCCTTTTGTAGGATGTCTTTCTTTTTGTCTCTGTTTTGTTTCATTTGTTTTTGTTGTTTTTAAATCAACTGTTATAACTGATTGAGTAAGGTTCAAGGTGGTGTATGTATATGCTCTTCTGAAAGCCAGCCTGAAGGTTGAATTAGGGATAACAACTTCTGCTTTGACGAGAGGAGCTGAATTTGGGTTCTCATTAGTGTAAGTGCCAGGGTAACAACCCACAGTCTTCCCGAATGTAGTGGTTCTCATTTACATACCATATCCTCAAACTACCTCTACTATAACTTTCTTAATGTTTTTCTTTAAAATGATGCATCTTTCACTTAAATAAACTTTCTTTAAATGGAACTTTTGGATAATGACTTCAGATGAAAAACCAGAATTCCCTGCCACAATAGATGGCAACCACGAAAGGAAATAATGGTGAAAACAAGAAAATATTATTGGATTCCAGCTAGAAACTAGAGTCTGCCAAGGCACTGAACCTAAGGATTTCTCTCTGTTGGTTTCTCTCCTTTTTTTGTAAAGAGTTAAAGACACTAAACGGAGACTTTCTCTCAACATAGTGAGGAGTGTAGGAAAACTGAAAAGGGAAGAAATTTCTCACAATGTGATTGAGTGGTGTTACTACCTTCCCCCAACCCCAAATCACCTTCACCTTAGAAAACAATACTTCGGTAAAACCAATCAAACCCCATAAGTTTAACAGCTGAGTGGTGGTGGTGGTGGTGGTGGTGGTGTACAGCTCTCCAAGTGAGACCAAGCTGAACCTCCGGCTCTTGTTCTCCAAACGACTTCTTCCTCTTGGGGATTCTAACTGTTGCTGCTACCACTACGATGGCCTGCAGGTGAGTCCTCCTGGACATTCTGGCTTAAGTAGGAACACAGCCTTCCTTCCTTCCTTCCTTCCTTCCTTCCCCTGAGGACACCTGAGAAGAGACTGGACATTTACATAAGACTTTATAAATAAATGGGATAACAGAAAGGAAATAAAGAGAATAACTTAATTTGCCTTTTTATCTTTCCCCTGAGGCAGTGGTTCTCAAATTTTAGCTTGCATGGAAGTCACCTGGAGGGCTTGTTAAAATACTGCATGCTGGGCCCACCCCCAAGTCTTCTGATTCAGCAGGCCTGTGTTGGGACGTGAAAAGCTACACCTGGAACGAACGCGCAGGGGAGGCTGAGGCTGCTCGTCTGGGAATCTCACTTGGAGAACCACTACCCAGAGGAGACGCGTTAAGGCCCAGCATCTCCAGCCTGCCAGCCTTTAAGCCAGGCCCAAGTCTGAGGTATGTGGGGACATTCCTTAAGGGCTGAATCCTAATTCTAAAATGGAGAGGCAGCTAATCTTATAAATAAGATTGAATTCAATTCTCTCTCTCAAGCTAGAATAGATCAGCTCTTCCCTCATAGCGGCTCACACGTCTCCCTCTCACAGAGGTCTCGCGGCCATAGTTCCTCAGTCCTAAGGTGCATATCTCCCACATTTTTACATCTCTGAAATTGGCATGCGTTTCACAGGCATTGTTAGTCATGCTGCAGATCGGGTCATAGTTGTTCAAGTTGTCATTTCTGCGTTTTTGGTACTGCATGAGTGGATTTCGTTGCCATTTAAAATGTTTTTAAAATTATGATACTTTGAGCACTAAAACAAGAAGTTATTGTGTATGAAGAAAAGTGTGGGAACAGGGCAACGGGGCTTACAGTTGGTATTGAAGCAAATATTTTGTCACTAGAAGAACGATAACAATTCTGTATTTTTAAAAAGAGCTATGATATTATAGTTTTATCTTAAAATACTAACATATATAACACAGCCATTTAAAGGATGGTGAAAATGTTACTCTCACCTTAAAAATAAGGCATACCTAGATTTTAAAAATTCCTTTAGGGAAATACAGAAGCAAAAAAAATGTGAAGACCTCAGCTCTAGACGGCAGTTCTCCAAATGGGCCTCACAGTACTGGCACCTGGCCAGAATGAATTCTTTATCCATGGCAAAATGAGAAAGTAAGGACAATATATTCATTTTTTTAAAAAATGAAGCTAAATGTTTTCAGTTTAAAGTTCTGTTCTATAGTCTGAATTAGGTCCTTTCTACAGTTTTGGAGTAGAGGGAGTTAAAACATTTTTTTAGTTTCAAAATAATGATGTTAATACATTACAGGCTTTTTTCCCCTTTTCCACATTTCGTTTTAAAGCAACAGCTGGGCTTTACAGGGCCTATACAAAGAGGCTACATACATAGATAAAGCTGAGTTTCATTTTGCTACCGAGATACACACAAAAGTATGGCCATAACTTGGAAAGCATAGCAGTTGAAAGAGAAGAAATTGCCAAGTCCTGCCTTTGTCAGGATGGTAACTTTAAGACAGACCCACATTTTAGGTGGATTGGGAGACCAGCCAAGGACAATATTAAAGGATGGTACAGCAAGCCTTAAAGCAATAAAGAAGATTCACATAGGCAGTTTCTGTTGGTGAGGCAATTGTGTTGGAGGGAAGGGGGTGTTGGGAGGGGGAGGGAATAGAGGGTTGTTCTTGTATAGCCTGGCATATAGTTAGTACTAAAATGTGTTGAATATATGAACAAATGTAGCATTTGAAAATTTCTCCCAGTAGGAATTTTTTCTCCTTAGCTAATAGTTAGCTCTTTTTTTGAGTATTAATCTCATTACTCCTTCAAGGCCAAGCAAGATTAGCAATCAAATGGTGTGAGAAGGAAATCACGTTTTAACTACAAAAGAAAGCAGTGGCTCATATGCCATGAAGAGAATTCAGATTAGAATGAATGAGAGTAAGGTAGCAGACAGAGTTAATATTCTAACAATTGGACTATGACCTAATGAGAAATTAAACACACTATCCTTTTCCTTTATGTCCTCATTTATTTTTGTTGGGGTTTGGGGGTATGTGCTGCCTTAATTTGCTTTCGATGACTGTATTCTTCCTGGGAGGAATGGAATAAGTGACTAATACCTGAAAAGTGGATGGCAGGTACGTTGAAGTGAGAGGCAGAGCAGACATACATTTTCTGTGTCAAGCATAATTTCCCAGGCTGAATTATATTTGAGATTTGTTTGTATCGGTTCTTTCATTATCACTTAACACAAACAGCTGAAAAACCAGATCAAGTGGTTAAGTGTGGAATCACATGATGTAATGTCTCCTAGACACAAGGGGTCAGCATTTCAACACAGATGACTGGGTTGAGGGCTTGCCTTCAGTTCTGCTGCTCTGCTCGGGTTTGATATGTTTATGCGTGTGAGGCTGGATAGGGAAATGAAATTCAATTTGTATTTTGCACATCACTTTCTTTTCCAGTTTAGAATTTTGATGGCTCCCTTTTAAACTTAATCCATCTGCTATTGCCGTGGGAAATATCTAACAGCGAATCTTCCCAGTCTCACTGGCCCCCGTGGTTTCAGCAAGCTTCAGTGACCTCTCGATTTATATTGCTTTCCCTTTCCCTAAAAGAGATTCGTAAACTGAAAAGTCCTTAATCTATGCTTGCTTAGTGAATGTCTTGGGTGATTTCCTAGACTGCACTATTTTATTGTTGCCAATTTGTCAGGAAAAAGGGCTATGGGATGAATGAGACTGTATGTTGATTCTGGGTTTATTTGGGGCTTTTGACTTAGAATTGGGTTTCATGATCATTACTCTTTTCTTTCTAAATTGAAGTATAGCTGATTTACAATGTTGTGTTAGTTTCAGGTGTATAGCAAAATGATTCAGTTATGTGTGTGTGTGTGTGTGTGTATTATATATATATAATTTATTCTTTTTCAGATTCTTTTCCATTATAAGTTATTGCAAGATATTGAATATAGTTCCCTGGGCTATACAGTAGATCCTTGTTGATTATCTATTTCATATATAGTAGTGTGCAGCTGTTAATCTCAAACTCCTAATTTATCCCCTCCCCCTTACCCTTCAGTAACCGTAAGTTTGTTTCCTATTTCTGTAAGTCTATTTCTGTTTTGTAAATAAATTCATTTGTATTATTTTTTTTAGATTCACGTATAAGTGATATCATATGATATTTGTCTTTCTCTGTCTGATTTACTTCACTTAGTATGATAATCTCTAGGTCCATCCATGTTGCTGCAAATGGCACTACTGCATTCTCTCTATGGCTGAGTAATATTCCATTTTATATATATACCACATCTTCTTTATCCATTCATCAGTCAGTGGACACTTAGGTTGCTTCCATGTCTTGGCTGTTATAAATAGTGCTGCTATGAACATTGGAGTGCATGTATCTTTTCAAGTTAGAGTTTTCATCTTTTCCACATATATGTCCAGGAATGGGATTGCTGGATGATATGGTAACTCTATTCTGAGTTTTTAAAGGAACTTCCAGACTGTTCTCCACAGTGAATGAACCAATTTACATTCCCACCGATGGTGTAGGAGGGTTCCCTTTCCTCCACACCCTCTCCAGCATTTATTATTTCTAGACTTTTTGATGATGGCCATTCTGACCAGTGTGAAGTGATACCTTACTGTAGTTTTGACTTGCATTTCTCTAATAATTAGCAATGTTGAGCATCTTTTCATGTGCCTATTAGCCATTTGCGTGTCTTCTTTGGAGAAATGTCTATTTAGGTCTTCTGCCCATTTTTAAAAAACGTTTTATTTTATATTGTAGTATAGTAGATTAACAATGTTGTGATAATTTCAGGTGCACAGCAAAGCGACTTAGTCATACACATACACGTATCCATTCTCCCCCCAGGCTCCCCTCCCATCCAGGCTGCCACATAACATTGAGCAGAATTCCCTGTGCTATACAGTAGGTCGTTCTTGGTTATGCATTTTAAATATCTGCCCATTTTTTTTTGACTGGGTTGTTTGTTTTTTTGATATTGAGCTGTGTGAGCTGTTTGTATATTTTGGAAATTAATCCCTTGTTGGTCGCATCATTTGCAAATATTTTCTCCCATTCAGTAGATTGTCTTTCATTTTGAGTATGGTTTCCTTTGCTGTGCAAAAGCTTTTAAGTTTAATTAGGTCCCATTTGTTTAATTTTGTATTTATTTCCATTACTCCGGGAGATGGATTCAAAAAAATATTGCTGTGATTTATGCCAAAGAGTGTTCTGCCTGTGTTTTCCTCTAGGAGTTTTATAGTATCCAGTCTTACATTTAGGTCTTTGATCCATTTTGAGTTTATTTTTGTATATGGTGTTAGAGAATGTTCTAATTTCTTTCTTTTACATGCAGTTGTCCAGTTTTCCCAGCACCACTTATTGAAAAGACTATCTTTTCTCCATTGTATATTCTTGCTTTCTTTGTCACAGATTAATTGACCACAAGTGCATGTGTTTATTTCTGGGCTTTCTATCCTGTTCCATTGGTCTATGTATCTGTTTTTGTGCCAGAACCATATTGTTTTGATTACAGTATGGTAATCAAATCAAGCTTTGTAATATAGTCTGAAGTCAGGGAGTGTGATACCTCCAGCTCTGTTCTTTCTCAAGATTGTTTGGCTATTTGGGGTCTTTTGTGTTCACATACAAATTTTTAAATTATTTGTTCTAGTTCTGTGAAAAATGCCATTGGTAATTTGATAGGCATTGCATTGACTCTATAGATTGCCTTGGGTAGTATGGTCATTTTAACACTATTGATTCTTTTAGTCCAAGAACACGGTATATCTTTCCATCTGTTTGTGTCATCTTCAATTTCTTTCATCAGTGTCCTGTAGTTTTCAGAGTACGGGTTTTTGTCTCCTTAGGTAGGTCTATTCCTAGGATGATCATTGTTCTTTGGTCTGCCCTTTCACTGCCATTCCTGACTCAGTGCAAGAGCATGCTGCAGTATGTCTTGGGACATGCTATACTTTCCCCATAGTTAAAAAATTACATACAGTAAAATTCGCTCCTTTTGGTGAACATTTCTGTGAGTTTTAACAAATGAATAGAGTTGTCTAAAACCACCACAACGAGGTAAAATTCTATCACCCCTAAATGTTCCTTTATGCTTCATCGTTGTAGTCAACCTCTCTGTCCATCTGGACCCTTGGCAACTACTGCTCTGTTTACTCTGTCATCATAGTTTTGCCTTTTCCAGACATTATATAAATGCAATTACATGGTATGTAAGCTTTGAGTCTGTATTCTTTCACTTAATGAATTTGAGATGCATTTGAGATTTATCCATGTTGCATGTACCAGTAATTTGTTGTTTTGTTGTTATCATTGCTGGCTAGTCTGTTTATCAGTTTACCAGTTGAAGGACATTTGGGTTGTTTCTGGTTTTGGGTGATTGTGAATAAAACAATCATAAACAGTTACATACAGATTTTTCTGTGACTATAAGTTCTCGTTTCTCTTGGGTAGAGGGATAAGTTAAAATATCCTTTATTTTCAAAATGATAAGGTTAATGCATAACAGACTTTCTTTTTTTAAAAAAATTGTTTTTCTTTTCCACACTTCCTTTTAAAGTAACAGCCATGTGATCTACAGGGCCTGCACAAGGAGGCTCCCCACGAGTTGATGAAGCTGAGTTTCATTTTGCTGCTGATACACGTGGAAGTATGGCCTATAACTTGCTAAGCATTGCAGCTGAAGGTATCTAGGAGTGAAGATGATGGGTCAAGGACACTCTATATTTGCAATTGCTTAACGATCCTCTTCAAAACGCTCCAAACTCTCATGAGAGTTGAATACATGTACAGAGTCTAGATTCCTGCACTCAGAGAATGTTCATGCATTTATAGAGTTTAAACTGAAACAATAATATATTTAAGCCAGAAGAGATCTTATGTGACATTTAGACGTTGTTTTATAAACAAGCAGTTGAGGCCTAGAGAAAGGCCATTTAGCTAACCAGCCACACGGGGGTCTCTGGTCTTCTGATATTGTTTCAATTCAGATTTCTTACCATTTGGTAAATAATTATATTGACTCCCAAACAGAAGTAACAAAAATTATTAATTAACAGTATAAGCTTTTATAATGCTTTTAATTTATTAAAAGTATTTTTACATTTGCCGTAACCTGTCCCTCCCGAGACTTTCCCATCTCAGTTACCAGCACCACCATCCAGCCAGTTACTCAAGCAAGAAACTTGGTTATTTTTGATGTTCTGAGCTTAGAAAATTCCGTGTCACAGAGCGGACATTCAGTAAATATTTGCTGAGCGAAAGAGTACTTGGACAGATATATGCATTTGAAATGTCTAAAATCTGATGTAATTCACACTGCTTTTGTATCATAGGTCGTAAAGGCTTTCACATGAACAATGAATCTCAAATATTTGGCACGTAAAGCACTGGATGCCTTTTGGTGTGCTTTCTAATTTTTAAGGTGATTTGAAATAACTGACCATATTATATAATGCAATAAGATTATATTTTTATCATTCATTTTGTCCATTTCTTCCCTTTTCTCATGAACTAGTTATAAGGTTGTTATTATGTACTAGACCCTGTGCTAGCACTGGTGATAAAGATATGAACAAGAGAATTATCTTCTCTGCCCTCAGGGTGTTTACAGTTTGGCAGGAAAGCCAGACAGAACAAATAATGAGAAATGTCCCTTTTCATGTGAGTGTGATGTATTATGGGAGTGTGTAGCAGGTGCGCTCAACTCAGTCTGAGAATGAGAACAAAATGGAATCAGTAAAGCCTACTGAGGGAGGTGACATCAGAGGGGATCTAAGAGTAGGGTAGCAATGAGCAGGTGAAGAGCAAGGGGGTGCATGTTGCAGGCAGAGGGAACAGTGTGTGTAAGGAAGGAAGAGACATTGCACATTAAAGACAAACAACAACTGCCCCAAACCTAGAAGAAGGCCTGTGGGGTTGGATCAGGATGAGTGATGGGAAGAGTGATGTGACTGTATGTGCATGGATTTATCTCTGGGCTTTCTATCCTGTTCCATTGATCTATCTTTCTGTTTTTGTGCCAGTACCATACTGTCTTGATTACTGTAGCTTTGTACTATAGTTTGAAGTCAGGGAGCCTGATTCCTCCAGCTCCGTTTTTCGTTCTCAAGATTGCTTTGGCTATTCGGGGTCTTGTGTGTTTCCATACAAATTGTGAAATTCTTTGTTCTAGTTCTGTGACAAATGCCAGTGGTAGTTTGATAGGGATTGCATGGAATCTGTAGATTGCTTTGGGTAGTAGAGTCATTTTCACAATGTTGATTCTTCCACTCCAAGAACATGGTATATCTCTCCATCTATTTGTATCATCTTTAATGTCTTTCATCAGTGTCTTATAATTTTCTGCATACAGCTCTTTTGTCTCCTTAGGTAGGTTTATTCCTAGATATTTTATTCTTTTTGTTGCAGTGGTAAATGGGAGTGTTTTCTTGATTTCACTTTCAGATTTTTCATCATTAATGTATAGGAATGACAGAGATGTCTGTGCATTAATTTTGTATCCTGCTACTTTACCAAATTCATTGATTAGCTGTAGTAGTTTTCTGGTAGCATCTTTAAGATTCTCTATGTATAGTGTCATGTCATCTGCAAACAGTGACAGCTTTACTTCTTCTTTTCCGATTTGGATTCCTTTTATTTCCTTTTCTTCTCTGATTGCTGTGGCTAAAACTTCCGAAACTATGTTGAATAAGAGTGGTGAGAGTGGGCAACCTTGTCTTGTTCCTGATCTTAGTGGAAATGCTTTCAGTTTTTCACCATTGAGGACGATGTTGGCTGTGGGTTTGTCATATGTGGCTTTTATTATGTTGAAGAAAGTTCCCTCTATGCTTGCTTTCTGCAGTGTTTATATCATAAATGGTTGTTGAATTTTGTCGAAAGCTTTCTCTGCATCTATTGAGATGATCATATGGTTTTTCTCCTTCAATTTGTTAATATGGTGTATCACGTTGATTGATTTGCATATATTGAAGAATCCTTGCATTCCTGGAATAAACCCCACTTGATCATGGTGTATGATCCTTTTAATGTGCTGTTGGATTCTGTTTGCTAGTATTTTGTTGAGGAGTTTTGCATCTATGTTCATCAGTGATATTGGCCTGTAGTTTTCTTTGTTTGTGACATCCTTTTCAGGTTTTGGTGTCAGGGTGATGGTGGCCTCGTAGAATGAGTTTGGGAGTGTTCCTCCCTCTGCTATATTTTGGAAGAGTTTGAGAAGGATAGGTGTTAGCTCTTCTCTAAATGTTTGATAGAATTCGCCTGTGAAGCCATCTGGTCCTGGGCTTTTGTTTGTTGGAAGATTTTTAATCACAGTTTCAATTTCAGTACTTGTGATTGGTCTGTGCATATTTTCTATTTCTTCCTGATTCAGTCTTGGCAGGTTGTGCCTTTCTAAGAATTTGTCCATTTCTTCTAGGTTGTCCATTTTACTGGCATAGAGTTGCTTGTAGTAATCTCTCATGATCTTTTGTATTTCTGCAGTGTCCGTTGTTACTTCTCCTTTTTCATTTCTAAATCTATTGATTTGAGTCTTCTCCCTTTTTTTCTTGATGAGTCTGGCTAATGATTTATCAATTTCGTTTATCTTCTCAAAGAACGAACTTTTAGTTTTATTGATGTTTGCTGTTGTTTCCTTCATTTCTTTTTCATTTATTTCTGATGTGATTTTTAGGATTTCTTTGCTTCTGCTAACTTAGGGGGTTTTTTGTTCTTCTTTCTCTAATTGCTTTAGGTGTAAGGTTAGGTTGTTTATTCGAGATGTTTCCTGTTTCTTAAAGTGGGATTGTATTGCTATAAACTTCCCTCTTAGAACTGCTTTTGCTGCATCCCATAGGTTTTGGGTCATCGTGTCTCCATTGTCATTTGTTTCTAGGTATTTTTTGATTTCTTCAGTGATCACTTGATTATTAAGTAGTGTATTGTTTAGCCTCCATGTGTTTGTATTTTTTACAGATCTTTTCCTGTAATTGATATCTAGTCTCATAGCGTTGTGGTTGGAGAAGATACTTGATACAATTTCAATTTTCTTAAATTTACCAAGGCTTGATTTGTGACCCAAGATATGATCTATCCTGGAGAATGTTCCATGAGCACTTGAGAAAAATGTTTATTCTGTTGTTTTTGGATGGAATGTCCTATAAATATCAATTAAGTCCATCTTCTTTAATGTATCATTTAAAGCTTGTGTTTCCCTATTTATTTTCATTTTGGATGATCTGACCATTGGTGAAAGTGGGGTGTTAAAGTTCCCTACTATGAATGTGTTACTGTCGATTTCCCCTTTTATGGCTGTTAGTATTTGCCTTATGTATTGAGGTGCTCCTATGTTGGGTGCATAGAAATTTACAATTGTTACATCTTCTTCTTGGATTGATCCCTTGATCCTTATGTAATGTCCTTCTTTGTCTCTTCTAATAGTCTTTATTTTAAAGTCTATTTTGTCTGATATGAGAATTGCTACTCCAGCTTTCTTTTGGTTTCCATTTGCATGGAATATCTTTTTCCATTACCTTACTTTCAGTCTCTATGTATCTCTAGGTCTGAAGTGGGTCTCTTGTAGACAGCATATATATGGGTCTTGTTTTTGTATCCATCCAGCCAATCTGTGTCTTTTGGTGGGAGTGTTTAGTCCATTTACATTTAAGGTAATTATCTATATGTATGTTCCTATTTCCATTTTCTTAATTGTTTTGGATTCGTTATTGTAGGTCTTTTCCTTCTCTTGTGTTTCTTGCCTAGAGAAGTTCCTTTAGCATTTGCTGTAAAGCTGGTTTGCTGGTGCTGAACTCCCTCAGGTTTTGCTTTTCTGTAAATATTTTAATTTCTCCATCAAATCTGAATGAGATCCTTGCTGGGTAGAGTAATCTTGGTTGCAGGTTCTTCTCCTTCATCACTTTAAATATGTCCTGCCAGTCCCTTCTGGCTTGCAGAGTTTTTGCTGAAAGATCAGCTGTTAACCTTATGGGGATTCCTTTGTGTGTTATTTGTTGTTTTTCCCTTGCTGCTTTTAATATGTTTTCTTTGTATTTAATTTTTGACAGTTTGATTAATATGTGTCTTGGCATGTTTCTCCTTGTATTTATCCTGTATGGGACTCTCTGTGCTTCCTGGACTTGATTAACTATTTCCTTTCCCATATTAGGGAAGTTTTCAACTATAATCTCTTCAAATATTTTCTCAGTCCCTTTCTTTTTCTCTTCTTCTGGAACCCCTATAATTCAAATGTTGGTGCATTTAATGTTGTCCCAGAGGTCTCTGAGACTGTTCTCAGTTCTTTTCATTCTTTTGTCTTTATTCTGCTCTGCAGTAGTTATTTCCACTATTTTATCTTCCAGGTCACTTATCCGTTCTTCTGCCTCAGTTATTCTGCTATTGATCCCATCTAGAGTTTTTTAAATTTCATTTATTGTGTTCTTCATCATTGCTTGTTTCCTCTTTAGTTCTTCTAAGTCCTTGTTAAATGTTTCTTGCATTTTGTTTATTCTATTTCCAAGATATTGGATCATCTTTACTATCATTATTCTGAATTCTTTTTCAGGTAGACTGCCTATTTCCTCTTCATTTGTTAGGTCTGGTGGGTTTTTATCTTGCTCCTTCATCTGCTGTGTGTTTTTCTGTCTTCTCATTTTGCTTATCTTACTGTGTTTGGGGTCTCCTTTTTGCAGGCTGCAGGTTCATAGTTCCCATTGTTCTTGGTGTCTGTCCCCAGTGGCTAAAGTTGGTTCAGTGGGTTGTGTAGGCTTCCTGGTGGAGGGGACTAGTGCCTGTGTTCTGGTGGATGAGGCTGGATCTTGTGTTTCTGGTGGGCAGGTCCACGTCTGGTGGTGTGTTTTGGGGTGTCTGTGGACCGATTATGATTTTAGGCAGCCTCTCTGCTGATGGGTGGGGTTGTGTTCCTGTCTTGCTAGTTGTTTGGCATAAGGTGTCCAGCACTGTAACTTGCTGCTCGTTGAGTGAAGCTGGGTGCTGGTGTTGAGATGGAGATCTCTGGGAGATTTTCGCCGTTTGATATTATGTGGAGCTGGGAGGTCTCTTGTGGACCAGTGACCTGAAGTTGGCTCTCCCACCTCAGAGGCACAGCACTGACTCCTGGCTGTAACACCAAGAGGCTTTCATCCACATGGCTCAGAATAAAAGGAAGGAAGGAAGGAAGGAAGGAAGGAAAAGAAAGAAAGAGAGAAGGAAAGAAGGAAGGAAGGAGGGAAGGAAGGAAAGAAAGAAGATAAAATAAAGTAAGATAAAATAAAGTTTTTAAAGTAAAAAAATAATTATTAAGAAAAAAAAATTTTTTAAGAAAAACAAAAAACAAAAATGGACAGATAGAACCCTAGGACAAATGGTGGAAGCAAAGCTATACAGACAAAATCTCACACAGAAGCATACACATACACACTCAATAAAAGAGGAAAAGGGGAAAAAATCATAAATCTTGCTCTCAAAGTCCACCTCTTAATTTGGAATGATTCGTGGTCTATTCATATATTCCACAGATGCAGGGTACATCAAGTTGATTGTGGAGCTTTAATCCCTGCTTCTGAGGCTGCTGGGAGAGATTTCCCTTTCTCTTCTTTATTCTCACAGCTCCCAGAGCTCAGCTTTGGGTTTGGCCCCGCCTCTGCGTGTAGGTCGCCTGAGGGCATCTGTTCTTCACTCAGACAGGACGGGGTTAAAGGAGCAGCTGCTTCGGGGACTCTGGTTCACTCAGGCCGGGGGAGGGAGGGGCACAGAGTGCGGGGCGAGCCTGCGGCAGCAGAGGCCAGCGTGACGTTGCACCAGCCTGAGGCCAGCCGTGCGTTCTCCCGGAGAAGTTGTCCCTGGATCCCAGGACCCTGGCCTTGGTGGGCTGCACAGGCTCCCCGGAAAGAGGGGTGTGGATAGTGACCTGTGCTCGCACACAGGCTTCTTGGTGGCGGCAGCAGCAGCCTTAGCGTCTCATGCCCGTCTCTGGGGTCCGTGCTGTTAGCTGCGGCTTGCGGCCGTCTCTGGAGCTCCTTTAAGCACGGCTCTTAATCCCCTGTCCTCGCACACCAGGAAACAAAGAGGGAAGAAAAAGTCTCTTGCCTCTTCGGCAGGTCCAGACTTTTGCCCGGACTCCCTCCCGGCTAGCCGTGGTGCACTAACCCCCTACATGCTGTATTCACACCGCCAAGCCCAGTCCTCTCCCGGCGCTCTGACCCAAGCCGGAGCCTCAGCTCCCAGCCTCGCCCGCCCCGGCGGGTGAGCAGACAAGCCTCTCGGCCTGGTGAGTGCTGGTCTGCCCTGATCCTCTGTGTGGGAATCTCTCCGCTTTGTTCTCTGCACCCCTGTTGCTGTGGTCTCCTCCGCGGCTCCGAAGCTTCCCCCTCCGCCACCCGCAGTCTCCGCCCGCGAAGGGGCTTGCTAGTGTGTGGAAACCTTTCCTCCTTCACAGCTCCCTCCCACTGGTGCAGGTCCCGTCCCTATCCTTTTGTCTCTGTTTATTTTTTCTTTTGCCCTACCCAGGTACGTGGGGGGGTTTCTTGCCTTTTGGGAAGTCTGAGGTCTTCTGCCAGCGTTCAGTGGGTGTTCTGTAGGAGTTGTTCCACATGTAGATGTTTTTCTGGTGTATCCGTGGGGAGGAAGATGGTCTCCGCGTCTTGCTCTTCTGCCATCTTCCCCTCCAAGCGAAGCTCAGGTTCTTGATGTCTCATCGCAGAAAGAATTCAGTGAGACACCAAGTGATAAGTAAGAAGTGGATTTATTTAGAAAGAAACACACTCCACAGGCAGAGTGTGGGCCATCTCAGAAGGCGAGAGCAACCTATTTTCACTTTTAAAATAAGACTTTGGCTTCTGTGGAGAGGTTGATTAGAGAAGGTAAGAATGAACACACAGGTGGAGACCAGTAAGGCAACTGTAGTCAACCTGTTACTGCATCACAAATCTCTCTAAATTTTAGCAGCCTGCAGCAAGCACTATCTCATAGTTCATGGGTCAGGATCCCAGTGCAGCTTGCCTGGTGTCACTGATTCAGGACTCACAAGGCTACCATCCGGGTGTCAGCCAGAGCTGCTGTCATGTTTGACGCTCACAGGAGGGAGGAGCCACCCCCACGCTCACTCACACGGCTGTTGGCCGGAATCAGTACCTCAGAGACCATTGGGCTGGGAACTTAGTTGTCATAGTTGTGGCTGGAGGCTTCCCTCAGTTCAGTGTCATCTGGGTCTCTCCACAGGGCAGCTCTCACTCGCAGCAGCTGGATTCCTTCAGAAGCAGCAAGTGAGAGAATGAGAACAAAATGAAAGCCAGAGTCTTTTTGTCACCCTCTCAGCCTCATGGCAACCCATCATGTTTGCTGTATCCTATTTAGAGGTGAAAGGAGAGAGGATCACACCACACTGTGAATACCAGAACGTGGTGGGGGGGGGGGGTGGTCACTGGGGATCATTTGCCACCATGTAGCTCTTGCAATGGTCCAACTCAAAAATGCAGTTTGAACTTGGGTGGTAGCAGGAGGGTCAGAGAGAAGTGCTGGTATTCTTCCTCTTGCCAAACACGAGTAATATTTAGAAGACAGAATTGGAAAAACTTGATAGTTGCTTGGATATAGTGGATAAAGGAATGAGAGATTTTAAAGAAGACTGCAGATTTCAGGCTTGAACACCTGAGTAGATACCAGCACTATTTGCTTATAGTGATATCCTGCAGGAAGGGAGAGATGATAAGTTCAGTCCTGGATATAGTAGGTTTCAGGTGACTCTGCAGTATCTAATTTGACATAAGCAGATAGGTAGTTATATATTGAAACTTGGAGCTCATAAGAAAGTTATGGGTCATATGATAGAGTTTGTATTTGTCACCATAGGGATGGTAATCAAAGCCTCTCTTAGGTCTGGTTCCCTAGAAGCTCAAATTTCCCAAGTGACAAGTGGTCACTGGGAATGAGGTGAGTAGACTCTAATTCTATCCTGGCTCCTGGATTCATCCATTCTATGTATTGGAGACAGAAGAGCACATAATGACCATTGGCATAAGGTATATGTTATATCCTGAAAGCAACACCCCAACCTCACTCGGTGTCATCTCCAAACTGTAACCTTAGTTGTCCCTCCAAGAGGCTGTTCCAGTCTCTATCAGGACAGTAATGTCTGGGTTATGCAGTATGCGAGAGACCAGCCTCAGTCTACTTTTAGTTTGTACCAACATACCAATCTGACCCAGCTATGAACCAGACCTAGGTCTTTTCCTCCTCTATCATTGGATGGGTTCTCAGGTATTATATAACAGAACCATTTTAACATGCCCACATCCTGGGACCTTTGGATCTTCTTCTTGGAACTCTAATGAGGCTGTCCTGGCATCTTCACCTCATTTAACGTGAATCACACATTTCTCACACCAAATGTGTGGTTTTTTCTTCCCACACCAACCAATTTTCCAACTTCCTGGACACCAATTAGGTGTCCTACGATTCAATTATAACACTATCTGGAGTTAGCTTAGACCCCACAGGTTAAGAGCTCAGTTCCAAAAGGCTGCCCTCCCTCACAACTTCAGACATTAATCACAAGTCCATGTTGTCACCCATGTTCTGACTGACCAGCTATAAATCAAAGGTTTCTGTGACCCCCTCTTGAGGTTTGACAATTTGCTAGAACTGCTCACAGGACTCAGGAAAACAATTTATTTACTATATAACCAGTTCGTTATAAAAGGATACAACTCAGGAACAGGCAGATGCAAGAAGTGTACAAGGTAATGTGTGGGGAAAGGGAGTGGAGCTTCCATGTCCTCTCCAGGGGCACCACCCTCCTAGTACCTCCATGTGTTCACCAACTCAGAAGTTCTCTGAGCCCCATAGGATTTTTATGGAGGCTTCATTACATAGGCATGATTGAGCAAAGCCTTCATCATTCGTGATTAACTCAAACTCCAGGCACGATCCTCTCCCTGGAGGTCAGGGGGTAGGGCTGGAAGTTTCAACCCTCTAATCACCGCCCAGCAGCCATCCTCCAGGAGTCACCTCATTAGCATAAACACAGGTATAGTTGAAGGGGGCTTATCATGAATAACAAAAGAGGCTCCTCTTATCACTGCCACTCAAGAAATTTCAAGGGTTTTAGGAGTGCTGTGCTAGGAACCAGAGCCAAGAGCAAAATATTTGTTATTATGTCACAATATCACAGATGGAGATGAAGTAAACTGTGGATATACAACCCACACTTGATTGGCAACTGACTAAACTGTCTGATCTGTGAAATTATACTAGAAAGGTCATGATTCCTGAACTTATGTTTTTTTCACTACTCCCACTTCAACTAAATCCTCCTCCATAGGCACCCAAATATCTTTCTGGGCCATGTAGAATCTGTGTTAAAAAGAACAGCACGTTTCCTGACATCCACAACATTAGGGAGGAAGGGTGAAAAACAATTGCATAATTACCGTTGCACAATCGCAATTGGAACCGATCCTTCCAGCCTGAAATTGGTTCTTGGTCTCCCCTGGTGACATTGCAGACCTTCATTATAAGTGGAGAAACTTGGTAACCATGTCACACATTTCCCTGTGGTCTGAAACATTTAATGAGATGATGACCTGTATTTATCTACAAAATTTGACACCATTAGCTGTTAGCCAAACATACAGAGTGAGGTTGAGACCATGACTTGTAATCTCAGAATTTAGATGTTTCTCTAAAAAACATCTGGGCAAAATGAACAAATTTCCTCTATTACTAGGGATTTTGATATTAGAGCAGATGCATTGTAACTCGGTAGCGGAGTGTGTATAATAGGCTGCATAAATGTTTACTAATATTCAGTGCCCCATTTTCAAAAATTTTACACTTATCTCACCCTTTGAAATTAGGTTTGGTTATATGACTTGCTTTGGTCGAAGAAATGTTACGGCAGTGACACACATATCCTTTCCTGGTGGAAGTTTAAGAACCGGTGCATTTTTGTAGTGCTGCCTTTCTCCTCTGCCTTGGCAACCGGCAGTTATAGCCAGTGGTTCCTTCTCTGGCTGGATCACTGGGTAAGGACAAAGTGATGTGGAGCAGAGCCCCCAGCTAGCATAGAAGGGAAATGTATTATGAGTAAGAAATAAACCTTTGTAACTTTAAGCCACTGAGATTTGGAGTTGTTTGTTACCACAACATAATCAACCTAACTTGACTGATAAAGAGTGTATATTTCTACTGCACACCTCTATTATATTATCTGGAGTCATTTTTATAAGAAAGAAACATTGGGGGGAAAAGGTAGTGTGGGTGTAACAAGAAAAAATTGGTAGAAAATAGTCTTTAAACTGTCACTACAAATTGGTGAAAATAACCTACTTGTTCTTTCATGTTTAACTATATACTGCTGTAAAAATGATCAAATATTTTGTTTTAAGTGCTTAGGGGTAGGGAAGGAGGTGGAGGAGTTGGGACTTCAAAATACTAAATGTACAAAGTAATGGAAAGTTCTCCAGATTTTCTAAAAGGATCAAAGAAAAGTGAACTAATAGAAATACCTCTAACTACAGAGACAAAAAAAACCCTGTTGGCTGGGTGTTTTTCTAACTCCTCATCTAGGATTAGCCTGTGGGTGTTACCCCACTCTGCTGATCACATTTTAGAAGATCAATCCAATGCTTGGAATATTGGAGAAATCTATCAGATCTGCCTACCACCCATGAGGTAGGCAAAGTATGACGGCCAAAAACTAGTTAGAACTAAAGAAAAGTCCCCAGAGAACCTTTCTCCAAGTTGCTGAAGACTTTATCAGGTTGATATATGTTTTCTTGGTTCGAAAGGATTTCTTTATGTCTCTTAGAGTGTTCCTCAGATTGAAATGTGAATTGAAAAGTCTGATGAGATACATTTATGAATTGCAATATGATTACCACCATAGCATTATGGTACATAATTATATCACATAGCATTATAGCATATCATTATATAGCATTATTAATAGCATTATATCACATAATTATTTCTTTTTTTGTGGTGAGAATTAAGATCTAATCTCTTAGTAACTCTGAAGTTTATAGTATGGTATTATTGACTACAATCATATATGAATGTATCAAATCAAAATGTTGTACATGTCAGTTATATCCCCCCAAAAAGTTTGATGAGATGATAAAATCAGGGCCTGACTTTAGTGTTCTTTGAAGAAAGTAAGCACGAGTTGCTTCATCTGACTTGAATGTATCGACAGTTATCTTTAATTGCTTTGCAGGGTATGTATGTGTGTGGAGGGAGCTCCAAGAAATTAGACATAATGTAATTGACCAGTCAGCTGTTTTCAAGGGTTTCCAGCGGTTACTTGAGAAATGTGGCATCAGTGCAATAAGGAGACCAGGTTTTAGATTCTTCTCCAAGCAGGACATATCTGCTTCCACAAACAGGGTTTATAGCATCCCTTTAAACACAATACCTGGAATAGAATGAATTCTGCCTAAAAGAACCAAAGTGTAAGTAAAAAATGCTTAGGTTTACTGGACATGTATGCAGTCTTACTTGGCCATGATATACATTTGCTGACAATGCTATAGAGAAGGAAACACTTGCAAATATCAATTGATTTAAAAAAAACAACTTCTCTTTGAGTAAGTGCATAAACAAAACCTACGGCTTAGTTTACTGCTATCTATAAAAGCAAGCACAAAATTTCCATACTGTTTAAAGCGAGGAGGTAGGAAAATGAAGAAACAAACCCAAATTTTATGTTCAGTGTAGCTAGAACAGAGCTCCAGAGCTCCAGATTTACGTAGTCTGCCTGCTAGCCACGTCCACTTAAGTGTCTAACGGGCATCCAAACTTCTGTGTCTCGGCTGCACTCTTGATATCTCCCTCCTTTAACCTGCTTTCCCTGCAACCTTTCCCATCTCAGGAAATTGAAACTTCATTTCTCCAGCTGCTCAGGCCAAAAACTTTGGAGTTACGTTTGACTCTCCTCTTTCTTTCACACTCAATGCATCGGTAGATTTGGTCTGCTTTATTTTAAATATATATCCTGAATCTGACTACTTATCACCATCTCCCTTGTTCTCAATCTAGTCCAAACCATCACCAGTTCCCTTCTGGACTAAGCAAGAGCCCCTACTCATCTCCTTGTTCCCAGTCTTGTCCTCTCAGAGACACTTCTCACCAAAGCAGCCAACAGGAATTTTTTTAACATTTATTTTTTAAAATAACGTATACATATACATAATTTAAAGAGTCAAATAATTTCAAAAGTTTGTTACTTAAACAGCAGTCCCTTACCTCCACCCTCCCCCCTTTTACTGCTTCCCAGAGGCAACCACGTTGAACTCCTTTATCTGATTCTTTTGATATTGACCACATTTCATTCAGTCACCAGTGCCTGTGATTATATGATGCTACAAAAGCTGCCAGTTACACCACGGTACGCCATGGGTTGAGACGTATCCTGATTATGGACATGCTGAAATGTGAAAAAATGTCTCAGAATTGAAGAAATATGGTACTTTCATTTCTTTGAATAATATGGTTTTATATATGTGTATATATATATTCTTGATTCTTGGGTTTAGCCATTAAACATTGACCTCCCGCTATGGAAGATGAAGCTCCATTATGCTTTTATATCCTCTCCCCTACTGTCATACCCCTCATCCACATATAATGTAATATGATTGTATTAATATCCAACATCTTCGCAGTATGACTATATAAACATAGTCACAGCTGGACCATATAATCTTTAATTATCTTGTCTCTTTCTTTCCCATTCCTTTCTGTTTTCCCCTGGAATTATTGTCTTTTAAAAAATTTGCTTACATTTCTATACAATTATTCTCAAATTCACTCTCCTGTGTATAAATCTCAGAAACTTTCAGTTCTTTGTCCCAGAGTCTTCTGAGCCTTCTAGCCAGGAGTGTGACGGCAGAGCCTGCTGCAGAGCTGTGAGCTCGGCATTTCTTTTCACCATCACCCTGGGATTCTTGTTCCCTCTCTCAACAAACCCTTGTTCCTTGGATCCCGCATAGTCTTTCTTGGTTTGCTCCTTTGTATAGAGTGTCTATTATATTACTTTCCTGAGAAAGTTTCAAAGTAATGTTTTGAAACCTTGCATGTCTAAAAATAATTTTATTCTACCCCTGCATTTAATTGCCTGGGTATGAAACTTCAAGCTGGAAAGAATTTCTCCCAGTATTTAGAAAGTGTTGCTCCATTTTTTCCCCTGTAATCCAGTATTGCTGTTATGTGAACCCTGTCTTCTCCCCTTTTTTGAAAGTGCTCCTTTCTTTGTGACCAGGGTCCTGAAACTTCACAGTGGTTTGTCAGTAACTCCTTGAATCATGAGGGGATTCAAGGATATTCAAGGGGATGATTTCATCCCCTCCTCCCCAATATTCTCTTCTCTGTATTTTAAAACTTTCATTATTTGGATATTGACCTTGTGGATCATTGTCTTTTTACCTACATATTTTTTTCTATTTTTGATCTTTCATCTTTGTTTACATTCCTCTATTTTCTATATTTTTTAGTTATTTTCTGGGAGGTTTTCATTCAATCCTCTCACTGTTTTTTCCTTTATTTCCAGTATATATTTTTTGTTTCTTAGAATTATTTTATTCTCCAGATTTGTCTTTAAACAGTTAAGAATCCATTTCCTCTCTTCTCAGTCTGAACACATCAACATTTTTTGAACTTTTCTTCTTATGAAGTTTTTGTTTCTTCTAAGTTATTATTTTGGTTGGTTGGCTTTGTCTTCTGACCTTAAGATGAGTAGCTATCCTCAAACATCTGTCAGTCCTGGATGCCTGTTCAAATTTAAGTATTAGACACCAAAAAGCTCTTTTGGAAGCTGTGTGGCTGGGTTTCACTCCAACATTGGTGAAATGTTGAGCCATTTTGTTAACAAGCACCCAATATTAGTATCTTCAGATATTTTCTTTTGGGATAATCATATTCCTCAGAGAACAGTCTCCATTAATCGCCTTTCTGATGTCTAATCACCTCCCTGCCAGAGAACTGGAACCAAGTAAGGGAAGACAGCTGAGAGTCTCAACATTCAGTAGGTAAACTTCACTCAATCTCCCTCTTTTCAATATGTACTCCTGCTCTCAAGTGATTCTCTGTCTCTTTATCCTGCTCTATTTTCCTTCTTAGTGCCCTTCACTGCATGACCCATTATATATTCATCTGTTTGTTTATTCTGTCTTCTCCAATTAGAATGTAAGGTCAGTGAAAACAGGGCTTTATCTCTTTTTTTGTTCACTGCTGTATCCCCAATATCTGACAACAATGTGTTGCACGTAGGATGTGCTTAATAAAAATTTATGTAATGGGATAAGTTAAATCATATGAAATTTCTGCTATTCAACTATATGCAAATTCATATAGTTCAAGCTAAATAAAAGAGCATCCTAGTGGCTAAGGATTAATAGCTTTTTCTTAGTGATAGGGAAGTGATTATAGGAGGTATTGAATATCTTTTATAGTTTATTGTATGAAAGTAATCTAATAAATAGTGAGTGAGGAAACTCAAGCCCAGAGAAGTTAAGTGACTTGCTCAGGATAAGACTATGTTAGGCAGTAGTAGAACCAGGACCAAAATCTTATATGTACCAGGCACTATTAGAGGCTCTGGGGATGAACCAGTAACTGAAGTAGACATGGCCTCTGCTGGGGATTTCTGGAAGTTAGAGAGAGAAAAGCCAAGCAAACAAGTATAATAGGGCATTGAATGGAATTGTTCTTATTATCTTGCAAATTCAGCCAAAGGCCCCAAACATAGGCAATATGAACCCTCATAAACTAAAGAGAGCAATGTGGAGCTGTCAAATACCCCTCCAGGGCCAGACTGGTCCTTCAAATCTCACCCCGACAACTGTACCCAGCCTGTTCACTCAGAATACGGAAGTTCATAGAGAAAGGGGCACTGATTCACAGTAAAGGGTAGTCTTAGGAATTGAGAGCTCTGTGGCTTTATCTGCGCTGCCTCTGTATTCAGACTGGGGATATGGTAAAGAGACTGGATTGTAAGTGTCCAGCCTGAATGCTTCTACTACTTGGTGCAACTATGATTCCAGAGAGATTTAATGTGAAATTATGAGAGTATGTAAATATTAAATGTTCAAGCAAAATGACAAAAGAAATCACATATCATTCCTATTTCTCCCAGAGAAGATCAACGAGAAAGCTTGAGGCTCTGAGTTACAGATTCCCCTGTTCATGATGTAAATCAAATTGGAGGGCTCTCTAACCACATAGGCCTAAAAGAAGCAAAGTTGATATCCATCATACACTCACTCACACTTCCAGTTCTTGGTATCCATCTTCATGTCGAAAGGAAATGAGAAACACTCATTGAGCAGATGGCAGTCTACATCAGGGCCCATGAAGTACACCTGTGTCTCGCAGGCCACAGCTACAGTGGAAACAGCTGTTGACCTGGACGCATGTGTTAGTTTTCCATTAGCTCACTGTGTTCACCAGGCCATCTGTAGTTCAGAGCTAAGTAAATGGAGTCATTTTTTCATGGTTGGCTCATTTCCATAGGTTGTTATGTAGAAAAACTGATAAAACATGATTGCTTCAAAGGGGGGAAAAAAAAAAAACCCCCGCTCAGAGTTTCTGGCAAAGTTTCCAGGAAGGTCATCATTAACAAGGCTATTCAATAAACTCTTACCCCCAGGTCATCATTAACAAGGCTATTCAATAAACTCTTACTGCCTGTAGGTACTTTACTAATCCTATGGTAGCCTGTGGTGGACGGGAAGTCTACTTGGATTGCTGTCAAATGTAGTGTGGGGCAGAGGCTTAGCATATCCACATTTATGTTATTTTTCAATGGCACATTTCCTCCTCTCTCTCCCTTTCTTTTCCCTTCCTTCCTTCAGGAACATTTTTGCCAGTGATATTGCGATGAAGTGTTTTATAAGGTGAATGAGCTCTCAAGGTGTGAAATAGCACTTTTCTTCATTTATATTACAGCAGGAATCTCTGTTTCTTTCATCTGTTGAAATACACTTTCCAGGAAGGAAGGAACCATTCTGAGTATTGGGTCCTCATTACCTACCATATCATCTAGCACATATTAGGTGCTCAATAATACCCATTGGCTGCAAGTATGAATAAATTGTGTACATATACTGGGAGGAATTTTGGTCATGAGCCTAGATGGTCAATCTGTATTAGTCTTTAAATAGCACACTAGAGATATAGGCTGAAAATAGAATAAAAAATGAAGACAAGCAGGAAAACCCCCTAAACACAGCAGTATTTATTTATAATTAATATAGAGGTAAATGGCACTTTATAATCTAATACTGAGGCAGTATACCTGGCTGCCTTTATTATCACTGATAGAAGTTCCCTAGCTCACTTTCTGATTTTTTCTTCTAATAAATTGCCCTTGATTAAAATTTTCTTTAATAAATAAAAAATTCACATTTATTAATTATAGATACTGTGCAGAGATGTTTTATTGATGTTTTCGCCTGCAAATTACAGGAAGCAGAGACCATCACTATTTTGGAGATGAAGAAATTGAAGGCTCTGAGAGTTTAATTTTCCCACAGTAGTAAATAGAATGGCTAAGACTTGAACACAGGTTTACTTGACTGCTACATCCCACTGTCTGTTAAACATCAGATGGCTCCTTCAGTGCTCCCTGGATATACCTCATCCCCTTGAATTCTATTTAGGATAGAATTTCCTGAGAGCTTTGTTCTTCAATGCTTCAGTTTTTTCTTTTGCCCATAAATTTGATGACACTGAAGTTGCACCCATGACCTTTAGAATACGACTAGACCTGGGGCAGCATCGGCTCTTATAGCCAATGAACGCTGTGGTAGCTGCCCTCAGAAGCCATGAGAACCTGCAGGAGGAGGACTTGGGGAAGATGAACCCCACTTGCTCAAGAACACAGCTGAATACTCCTAGAGAGACCAGAACTTACCAGGGAGTGCAACATTGGCCACAGATGTGGATATCATGGACTTGGATAGAAGATGAACAAGTCAGATGCCAAGGTGAAGGGTAACTGGGAGGTCCTATTTCCGGATTTAAATGTCCTTGTCCCTGCTAAAGCAACAAACCCTGCTGGGGCTTCCTTCACACCTTCTGGGCTGAAATCTTCCAGATTTCTGCCTTTCCTCAGGATACACCTTGGGAACCACTCTCTTATTTCCTTTATCTTCTGTGATCTTTCTTCCTTGTTTTATGGATAGCCTCAGCCTGAGACCCCATTAGTGCACTCTGAAGAGAGCACCTTCATCATCATCTTAGAAAATTAGCTTCTAGATGCCTTTTTCATCAATTTATACTCAACCCGATGAAGCAGTTTCCCTGACTTCCTGACAATCTGTGTCTCTGCCCAGCGTTTGGAACAGGAGTGGAGCCACTCCCGACACTTCCTGTAAGCTCACAATTACTGTCTGTTCCTTATATCACTGAAACCTCACTTTCAGCCCATCCTTCTCTTTATTCTTCATGGTCAGGCCCCCAAGCTGAACTGCAGCAGTTCTTTTCTCAGTGGCTTTGGCGTTTCATTTGGAATTTATTTAGTGCAGTGTCCAGGCACATCTAGGAAAGGAAATTGTTTGCTAATTAGGACGTACAACCCTCTCTCTTTTGATCTGATCCTCCATTTTCTTTGCTTTCTTCCTTATGAGAGAATCTTTAGCATCTGCTTGAATGCAGGCACGCATATCTTTCCGCTGTAATACTTTCTCTCCATTTGACAGGCAGGATTGTCTTACAAGGAAAAGCTGAACACTCTGACAGCTGATTACGTTACATGCCTTTTAAAATTTTGCTCCTTAAAGAGCATTGGATGACAGTGATGATGACCTATGAAAAGCAGTTAAGGCTTCAGGATCATTTCTACCTGTGAGCTGGGAATGAGATGGCAGGGAGCACCAAGGGACTCTTTGTGATGGATAATAGCTTCTTTGGGTAAGGCACAAGGTAGGACATGAAATACTGTATCTTAGCTTCTGTAACAATGAGTTGCTTTTTTCTACTAAAATAGGTAAACAAATGCAATAGAATTCTCGAATGCTGGTAGATCAACTTAATCGTCTCTGTTTTTGCCAAAATATTCCACAGAGAGTGTAGCCATTTTTCTTTTTCAGGAACACCAGGCTTTCCTCTCTCACTAAGGTGTAGGGCTTTCAGAAAATTGCTTAATATCCTAGAAGATTTGCAGCCCTGTAGAAATTTTCATAGGGAATGAAAGCGGCTACTCCCTTGAAGCCAGTCTCGTGAATAACTTCACATCTAAGGGTGGAATTGTAATGCTCAGAGGCACAAGATGAGCAGTTTTATTATCGGTGAGGCTCGTTTTGCTGGGTATGGAGCATGTAATTTCCTGTTGATAGAATCTGAGTTGTTGGAGCAATGGAAAGTCTTGTTGTTCTTTGAGTCACCGGCAGAAGCACCTTGACAGAGTATTGTCCTATTGGATTGGTAGGAAGAAGCCTGATTGAGAAATCTCAGTCTACCAGGATTCTAAAAATCTTTGGCCTTGCATGCTATCTTCTTAAACTGGCTGTGTTTGCTGAAGAGAGTTGATATTTTGCCTCTTCTGAGTGTGGGCAGTAGCATTTGCTGTTCCATTTAGCATATGAAGTTTATATAAAATGTGTAAAAACATTAAGATGGGGCACTTTATGTAGAGAACCTCTTCTGTGCCACTCAAAACTGGATAATTGCCAGCTATTCAAATATACTTGGTGGAGAAAAGATGAGTTTCCATGGCACCAAAGCAATGTCTGCCTGAACCATATGTTTTCCAATCCAAATACAAGGTTTTTTTTTAAAAAAACTCAGAACGTTCTCCCTCTTTATCAGATTCTTGCTATCATGACAAGCAAGAAAACAGCAGGAAATACTTAGGACCTTATAACACAGATCCATTTCCAGAAAACAAGCCAGTCCTTTAGAAAAGGACATTCCAGAAAAAATCCCTTATATGTCCATGTTAAGTATTTAATCTATTCTGAAACTTTTGACATAGAAAAGGTGTAATAGAAAGCGTTGTGGACTGAAATAATTTGATTTCCATTCTCTAGGCTCGGGATGAGGGAGGAGGGAATGCTACACAACGAGAACACCATCCCAAGCCTTCTTTGTGGCTCAGCAAAGTATCAACTTCAATCTGAATCATGCATGTGCCCGTGGGTACAGTAAGCACCTATGGCTGCTTAACATCTTTTGAAAACACTCTCTTATGTCTTGATCATGTCCCCATTTTGAGTCCTGCCTTGTTGAGATATGATGCAAAAGACTGCCCCAGAATCCCTTGCTGCTTAAGGTACAAAAGCACATGACCTAGATTTTCCCATTTGGATGCACCTGTGCAAGAGATGGATGAGGAAGTGAACAATGCTAGGATGTGGTCCCACACAGACCTGGCCAGCCTGGTGGCAGAGGGGTTCTTGTTCTTCTGGGTTTGCAGTGGTGGCACATCTGGCACCCAGTCCCAGGTACTCTCAGTGCCAAGCAGTGGGCAGTGGCAGCTGTGGTGTTGTCACTAGGGTGTTTCCCCACAGGTGGTTGGGTGTTGTTCTTGGGCACTTTATTACTCACTGGTCAGCAATGCAAGTCTAATTCTCTGACTCTGCTTGAGATTCTGGAAACAAAACATGGCAACAGAGAAGTAGTTTAACTTCAGCAGAGATAGATAAGAAGGGCTTTGGAAATGGAAGATTCAGAGTGTCCACAGAATAAAAGAATCTGATAGATTTTGAAGGCCCTCAAATTGAATGTTCTTTTTTTGATTAAATATGAGATTTTTCCCTTTAACTTTCCCCATAGCTGTACAAGGAACGACACTAGGGAAAAATTCTTGAGTATATTCAAGGGCTTGTAAAATAGTATGAAGGAAATAAAAATTGTCCCAAATCATCATTTGGGATAAGTTATTATTAGCTTTTTTCACTCCAGGTTTATTGAGATATAATTAACATACGACATTGTGTAAGTTTAAGGTACACAGTGTGATGATTTGATATGTGTATGAATTGTGAAATGATTCCCACAATAAGGTTAGTTAACACATCCATCACTTCACATAATTATTTTTGTGTGTGTGTGTGTTTATGTACAGTGAGAACTTTTAAGATCTACTATCTGAGCAACTTTCAAGTATAAAAATACAGTATTGCTAACTGTAGTCACCATGTTGTACATTAGATCCTCAGAACTTATTCATCTTATAACTGGAAGTTTGTACCTTTTGACCACTTTTATCCACCACCCCCCCCGCCAGCCCCCCGCCTCTATCTAACTTATTTCACTTAGCATAGTGCCCTCAAAGTTCATTCATATTGTCACAAATGGCAGGATTTCCTTCTTTCTATGGGTGAATAATATGCCATTGTTTATCCATCTATCTCACCTTTTCTCTATTTGCCAAGGGACACTTAGGTTATTCCTATGCCTTGGTTATTGTAAATAATGCTGCAGTGAACGTGAGGGTACATATATCTCTTTGAGATAGTGTTTTCATTTCCTTCACATATATACCCAGCAGTAGACTTACCAGATTATATGATAGCTCTATTTTTATTTTTTTTTAGGAACCTCCATGCTGTTTTCCATAGTGGCTGCACCAATTCACATTCCCACCGACAATGCACAAGGGTTTTCTTTTCTCCACATCCTCACCAGCACTTGTTATTGCTTATCTTTCTGATAATAGCTATTGCTGTTCTAATAGGAATGAGGTGATATCTAGCAGTGGCATTGACTTGCATTTCCCTGATGATTAGTGATGTCCAGTACCTTATCATGGACCTGTTGACCATTTGTGTATCTTCTTTGGAAAAATATCTATTCAGTTCATTTGTCCAATTCTTAACTGGATTATTTGGTTGGTTTTTTGTTTTGTTTTCGCTACTGAGTTGTGTGAATTTCTTATATATTGGGTTGGCCAAAACGTTCGTTTGGGTTTTTCCATAAACATTTTACTGAAAAAACCCAAACGAACTTTTTGGCCAATCCAATATTTTGGATATGAACCTCTTATCAGATATAGGATTTGTAAATATTTTCTCCCTTTCCATAGGTTGACTTTTCATTTTGTTGATCATTCTTTTGCTGTGCAGAAGCTTTTAGTTTGACATAGTCCCACTGGATTTTTTCTTTTGTTGCTCATGCTTTTGGTGTCATATCGAAAAGTTCATTGGCAAGACCAATGTCAAGGAGATTTTTCCCTATGTTTTCTTGGGAGTTTTATAGTTTCAAGTCTTACATTTAAGTCTTTAATCCATTTTGATTTCATTTTTGTGAGTGGTGTAATATAGGAGACCAGTTTCATTCTGTTGCATGTGAACATTCCTTTTCCAGCATCATTTATTGAAGACACAACCTTTTCCCCATAGAGTATTCTTGGTCCCCTTGTCAAATATTAGTTGACTGTATATGTGTGGGTTTATTTCTGAGCTCTTGATTCTGTTCTGTTGGTCTATGTAAATGATTTGATGCCAGTACCATTACTGTTTTGATAGATCTTTCTATCTATTAATGTGATGTTTCATATTTATTGATTTGCAATGTTTAACCACCTCAATAATATTGAGTGTAAACTGGACTTGATTCCCCCCCAAAAATTATTTATTTATTTATTTATTTATTTATGACTGTGTTGGGTCTTCGTTTCTGTGCGAGGGCTTTCTCTAGTTGCGGCAAGCGGGGGCCACCCTTCATCGCGGTGTGTGGGCCTCTCACTATTGCGGCCTCTCTTGTTGCAGAGCACAGGCTCCAGACACACAGGCTCAGTAGTTGTGGCTCAGGGGCCTAGTTGCTCTGTGGCATGTGGGATCTTCCCAGACCATGGCTCAAACCCATGTCCCCTGCATTGGCAGGCAGATTCTCAACCACTGCGCCACCAGGGAAGCCCCCTCAAAAAAATTTTAGATACCACCCTAATAAATTAGTTTTGAGGAATTTTGCATTTCAATATCATGAGGCTATACCAAGCAAGTTAATATATTCAGCAATAGATTAGGATGACCTCCCAATGTGAATGTAAAAGTGGGAATAATGATCAATAACAGTCACATAAATAAGAGAAGTCAGAAAGAAAAACAGTTTAAAAAGCCTCTTTGACACTTTGTTCACATGCACCGAAGACTACTGAACTTGGTTACTGGCACAAGATGGTGAACGCAGCTCTTGGTCTCCTAGGGAAGCTGTTTGCTTTGCCATGTCACATACACAATTTTTTGATCTCAGATACTATTCTTCTGTCTGGTTTCCTTGTGTTTAATACTTCTGACATTTGGCTTGTTTCTCTACCTTATATTATGTCGTTTCATTGGGGGTACTTTGAAATCAGTATAAGGAATAATCAGCAGACTACAATTCTGTCTTAAGTGCATTTCCTTATCAAAATACATAGAATTATATGGCATTCTTAGGATTTAGTGCTTCTACTGATGACATATAATGTAGAGCTGAGTAAAACTATACAGCCTGAGATAGTTAAGTCTATTATTACCTGATATAGAACATAAAAGCAGAAGAGGGAAAGCAGCTGGATGAAAACAGCCAGAGAAAGAAAAGAAAGATGTTTTCCTGCTGTCAGTATTTCTTTCTGAGCTTTGAATTTATCTCATTTCCTCTCTCCTTGGGACTCCGTATTTTCAGCTAGTTTGATATAACTTAAGCGTACTGTCAGTACAGTGAAGTCACCTGTGCTCAAATGCATCTTCACCACTTATTAGCTATGTGACCTTGATCAAGTGACTTCAGCTGTCTGTGCTCTAATTCCCTTTCTATGTAATGGGTATAATAATAAGTGAACCTACATCATTGAATGAAGATTAAATGAAACAATTCATGTACCATGTTCAGCATCCTGCTGCCACCAAGTGAGTCCTCCATGGTTATCAGCCATGACTATTCCGCCCTACTTTTACTCATTGGCACTTTTATCTCAACTGTACTTTAAATGAGTAGGAAAAATAAAGAACTATATTAGATACTTCAACAAGTACATATTAAACTATTATATACCAGACATTGTGCTAGAGTTGGGGATACAAAATTAATACAAACAGTGTCTAGAAGGACAGATACTTTGTCCATGTAGCACATTACTCTATTTCTAGCCTCTATCAAAGTGTCTGACATATAGTGGATGTTTTAGAAGTATGTGCTGAAAAGCAAATAATCAACCTATGAGGTAAGTATAATTACTCTCACCGTTTTACGGATGAAGAAACTAAAACTTAGGAAGATCCATTTATTCTGTGTCCATTCAGATCCATTTATTCATTTATTCAATAACTCAATTTCGCTTCTTTTTATGGCTGTGTAATATTCCGTTGTATATATGTGCCACATCTTCTTTATCGAATCATCTGTCAATGGACACTTAGGTTGCTTCCATGTCCCAGCTATTGTAAATAGAGCTGCAATGAACATTTTGGTACATGACTCTTTTTGAATTATGGTTTTCTCAGGGTATATGCCCAGTAGTGGGATTGCCGGGTCACACTGTAGTTCTATTTGTAGATTTCTAAGGACCCTCCATACTGTTCTCCACAGTGGCTGTATCAATTTACATTCCCACCAACAGTGCAAGAGGGTTCCCTTTTCTGCACACCCTCTCCAGCATTTATTGTTTCTAGATTTTTTGATGATGGCCATTCTGACTGGTGTGAGATGATATCTCATTGTAGTTTTGATTTGCATTTCTCTAATGATTAGTGATGTTGAGCATTCTTTCATGTGTTTGTTGGCAGTCTGTACATCTTCTTTGGAGAAATGTCTATTTAGATCTTCTGCCCATTTTTGCATTGGGTTGTTTGTTTTTTTGATATTGAGTTGCATGAGCTGTTTCTAAATTTCGCAGGTAGAATCCTTTGTCATTTGCTTCATTTGCAAATATTTTCTCCCATTCTGAGGGTTGTCTTTTCATCTTGTTTATGGTTTCCTTTGCTGTGCAAAAGCTTTGAAGTTTCATTAGGTCCCATTTGTTTATTTTTGTTTTTATTTCCATTTCCCTAGGAGGTGGGTCAAAAAGGATCTTGCTGTGATTTATGTCAAAGAGTGTTCTGCCTATGTTTTCCTCTAAGAGTTTTATAGTGTCTGGTCTTACATTTAGGTCTTTAACCCATTTTGAGTTTATTTTTGTGTATGGTGTTAGGGAGTGTTCTAATTTCATTCTTTTACATGTAGCTGTCCAGTTTTTCCAGCACCACTTATTGAAGAGGCTGCATTTCTCCATTGTATATTCTTGCCTCCTTTATCAAAGATAAGGTGACCATATGTGCATAGGTTTATCTCTGGGCTTTCTATCTTGTTCTATTGATCTATATTTCTGTTTTTGTGCCAGTACCATACTGTCTTGATTACTGTAGCTTTGTACTATATTCTGAAGTCAGGGAGCCTGATTCCTCCAGCTCCGTTTTTCTTTCTCAAGATTGCTTTGGCTATTCGGGCTCTTTTGTGTTTCCATACACTCTGTGAAAATTTTTATTCTAGTTCTGTGAAAAATGCCATTGGTAGTTTGATAGGGACTGCATTGAATCTGTCTATTGCTTTGGGTAGTATAGTCATTTTCACAATGTTGATTCTTCCAATCCACAAACATGGTATATCTCTCCACCTGTTTGTATTATCTTTAATATCTTTCGTCAGTGTTTTATAGTTTTCTGTATACAGGTCTTTTGTCTACTTAGGTAGGTTTATTCCTAGGTATTTTATTCTTTTGGTTGCAATGGTAAATGGAAGTGTTTCCTTGATTTCTCTTTCAGATTTTTAATCCTTAATGTATAGGAATGTAAGAGATGTCTGTGTATTAATTTTATATCCTGCTACTTTACCAAATTCATTGATTAGCTCTAGTAGTTTTCTGGTAGCATCTTTAGGATTCTCTATATAGAGTATCATGCCATCTGCAAACAGTGACATCTTTACTTCTTCTTTTCTGATTTGGATTCCTTTTATTTCTTTTTCTTCTCTGATTGCTATGGCTAAAACTTCCAAAACTATGTTGAATAATAGTGGTGAGAGTAGGCAGCCTAGTCTTGCTTCTGATCTTAGTGGAAATGGTTTCAGTTTTTCACCTTTGAGAACGATGTTGGCTCTGAGTTTGTCATATATGGCCTTTATTATGTTGAGGTAAGTTCCCTCTGTGCCTACTTTCTGGAGGGTTTTTATCATAAATGGGTGTTGAATTTTGTCGAAAGCTTTTTCTGCATCTATTGAGATGATCATACGGTTTTTCTCCTTCACTTTGTTAATATGGTTTATCACATTGATTTGCATATATTGAAGAATCCTTGCATTCCTGGGATAAACCCCACTTGATCATGGTGTATGATCCTTTTAATGTCCTTTTGGATTCTGTTTGCTAGCATTATGTTGAGGATTTTTGCATGTATGTTCATCAGTGATATTGGCCTGTAGTTTTCTTTCTTTGTGACATCTTTGCCAGGTTTTGGTATCGGGGTGATGGCAGCCTCATAGAATGAGTTTGGGAGTGTTCTTCCCTCTGCTATATTTTGGAACAGTTTGAGAAGGATAGGTGTAAGCTTTTCTCTAAATGTTTGATAGAATTTGCCTGTGAAGCCCTCTGGTCCTGGGCTTTTGTTTGTTGGAAGATTTTTAATCACAGTTTCAATTTCAGTGCTTGTGATTGGTCTGTTTATATTTTCTATTTCTTCCTGGTTCAGTCTCTGAACATTGTGCTTTTCTAAGAATTTGTCCATTTCTTCCTGGTTGTCCATTTTATTGGCATAGAGTTGCTTTAGTAGTCTGTCATGGTCCTTTGTATTTCTGCAGTGTCAGTTGTTACTTCTCCTTTTTCATTTCTAATTCTATTGATTTGAGTCTTCTCCCTTTTTTTCTTGATGAGTCTGGCTAATGGTTTATCAATTTTGTTTATCTTCTTAAAGAACCAACTTTTAGTTTTATTCATCTTTGCTATTGTTTCCTTCATTTCTTTTTCCTTTATTTCTGGTCTGATCTTTATGATTTCTTTCCTTCTGCTAACATTGGGCATTTTTTTTGTTGTTCTTTCTCTAATTGCTTTAGGTGTAAGGTTAGGTTGTTTATTTGAGATGTTTCCTGTTTCTTGAGGTAGGATTTTATTGCTATAAACTTCCCTCTTAGAACTGCTTTTGCTGCATCCCATAGGTTTTGGGTCATCGTGTTTTCATTGTCATTTGTTAATAGGTACTTTTTGATTTCCTCTTGATTTCTTCAGTGATCTCTTGGTTATTTAGCAGTGTATTGTTTAGCCTCCATGTGTTTGTATTTTCTACAGATCTTTTCCTGTAATTGATACCTAGTCTCATAGCATTGTGGTCAGAAAAGATACTTGATATGATTTCAGTTTTCTTAATTTTACCAAGGCTTGATTTGTGAGCCAAGATATGATCTATCCTGGAGAATGTTCTATGTGCACTTCAGAAGAAAGTGTATTCTGTTGTTTTTGGATGGAATGTCCTATAAATATCAATTAAGTCTGTTTTGTTTAATGTATCATTTAAAGCTTGTGTTTCCTTATTTAGTTTCATTTTGGATGATTTGTCCATTGGTGAAAGTGGGGTGTTAAAGTCCCCTACTATGATTGTGTTACTGTCAACTTCCCCTTTTATGGCTGTTGGCATTCTCCTTATGTATTGAGGTCCTCTTATGTTGGGTGCATAAGTATTTGCAATTGTTATATCTTCTTCTTCTATTGGTCCCTTGTTCATTATGTAGTGTCCTTCTTTGTCTCTTATAATAGTCTTTATTTAAAAGTCTATTTTGTCTGATATGAGAATTGCTACTCCAGCTTTCTTTTGGTTTCCATTTGCATGGAATATCTTTTTCCATTACCTTACTTTCAGTGAGTATGTGTCCCCAGGTCTGAAGTGGGTCGCTTGTAGACTGCATATATACGGATCTTGTTTTTGTATCCATTCAGCCAGTCTGTGTCTTTTGGTTGGAGCATTTAATCCATTTCCATTTAAGGTAGTTATCCATATCTACATTCCTATTACCATATTTGTTTTGGGTTTGTTATTGTAGGTCTTTTCCTTCTCTTGTGTTTCCTGCCTAGAGAAGTTCCTTTAGCATTTGTTTTAAAGTTGGTTTGGTGGTGCTGAATTCTCTTAGGTTTTGCCTGTCTGTAAACTTTTAATTTCTCTTTCGAATGTGAATGAGATCCTTGCTGTGTAGACTAATCTTGGTTGCAGGTTTTTCCCTTCATCACTTTAAATATGTCTTGCCAGTCCCTTCTGGCTTGCAGAGTTTCTGCTGAAAGATCAACTGTTAGCCTTATGGGGATTCCCTTGTATGTTATTTTTTGGTTTTCCCTTGTTGCTTTAAAATTTTTTTTTTTTGTATTTAATTTTTGATAGTTTGATTAGTATGTGTCTTGATGTGTTTCTCCTTGGATTTATCCTGTATTGGACTCTCTGCACTTCCTGGACTTGACTGACATTTTAGTTCCCATATTAGGGAAGTTTTCAACTATAATCTCTTCAAATATTTTCTCAGTCCCTTTCTTCTTCTCTTCTTCTTTTGTGACCCCTATAATTTGAATGTTGGTGTGTTTAATGTTGTCCCAGAGGTCTCTGAGACTGTCCTCAATTCTTTTCATTCTTTTTTCTTTATTCTAATCTTCAGTAATTATTTCCACTATTTTATCTTCCGGGTCACTTATCCGTTTTTCTGCCTTAGTTATTCTACTATTGATTCCTTCTAGAAAAATTTTAATTTTATATATTGCATTGTTTATCATTGTTTGTTTGCTTTTTAGTTCTTCTAGATCCTTGTTAAACATTTCTTGTATTTTCTCCATTCTATTTCCAAGATTTTGGATCATTTTTACTGTCATTACTGTGAAGTCTTTTTCAGGTAGACTGCCTGTTTCCTCTTCATTTGTTTGTTGGGTTTTTACCTTGCTCTTTCATGTGCTGTGTGTTTCTCTGTCCTCTCATTTTGCTTAACTTACTCTGTTTGGCACACTTTTCTCAGGCTGCATGTTCATATTTCCTCTTGTTTTGGGTGTCTGCCCCTAGTGGCTAATGTTTGTTCAGTGGGCTGTGTAGACTTCCTGGTGGAGGGAACTGGTGCCGGTGTTCTGGTGGATGAGGCTGGATCTTGTGTTTCTGGTGGGCAGCACCACGTCAGCTTGTATGTTTTGGGGTGTCCCCTTCTTTTGATTTTAGGCAGCCTCTCTGCTAATGGGTGGGGTTGTGTTCCTGTCTTGCTAGTTGTTTGGCATAGGGTGTCCAGCACTGTAACTTGCTGGTCGTTGAGTGGAGCTGGGTCTTAGCGTTGGGATGGAGATCTCTGGGGGAGCTTTCGCCATTTGATATCATGTGGATCCAGGAGGTCTTTGGTGGACCAGTGTCCTGAACTCAGCTCTCCCACCTCAGAGGCTCAGGCCTGACACCCAGCCGGAGCACCAAGACCCCAACAGCCACACGGATTTTGGGAGGTCTGAGGTGTTTTGCCAGTGTTTAGTATGTGTTCTGTAGGAGTTGTTCCACTTGTAGATGTATTTCTGATGTATTTATGGGGAGGAAGGTGATCTCCACTTCTAACCCCTCCACCATCTTGAAGGTCTCTACAACAGTCCATTTCTCTGTGTTTTGTACCCTGAAGTTTCCTCCTTCTGTAGTTCAGGAACTTTCTGGTTGAGTCAGTTGACTGATCATAAGGTGCCCAAGGGAGGACTTTACAAAGCCCCTGTTCTTAAAAGCCTGGCTGGAGTCTCCAAGGTGTCCTGTGTTTTCCTTGACATTTGAAGCCACCAATTTCAGAAACAGGGCACATTTCTCAGTATAATTGCTTTACAATGGTGTGTTAGTTTCTGCTTTATAACAAATTGAATCAACTATGTATATACCTATATCCCCATATCTTAAGGAAGGAATTTTTAAATTAATCTCTGAAGGGCAAATAGAAAAGAATTAACTAGAAAATAAATTGAGAAAGAGCATTTCTGGCAGAATAGTGCATAGTCATGACTAACTCGGGGCATTGCAGTAAAAGAAAGAAGGCCAGTGTGCTACACCCAGAGAGCAAGTAAGGCAGTAAGTTGCATGAAGCTATAGAAACAGGTTAGGGCCAGATTTTTCAGAGCTTCAGAACCAGGTTAAGCATTTTGGTCTTATCCTAAATCCAGTAGGATTTAAAGAAGAGAGTGATGTGGTAAGATATACAATTCAGAAAAATCACAGTCTGAAAGGACAAGAGGGAGAACTCTGTTGAAAGAAGATGGCAGTGTGGACCAGGATAGTGGGTAGGAGATGGAGAAAAGTGGGTAGATTTGAAAGATAACCTGTGGTATAGACTTCATAGACTTGTTAACTTAGATCAGGGAGATGAGCAGGAGGCCAGTCCAGATTTTATGGGACCTGAAGCTTATGAAACTGCGGAGTTCCTCCAGAAATTGATTTCCTGTATAAAGGAAGGTCCAAAGATGGCTGGCAGAGGCCCGGAGACATTGCATGCAGAACACAATGAGATCTGGACGAGGAAGAGGAGGGGCTTCTTTCCTGCATCTCTCTTTATTGAGGGGTAACACTTTCCCCAGAATCCTTCACAGCATTTCTCTCAAGTGTTGGATAGAAAAATAGACGATCCCTTCCAATTCTGAGATTCTCTGATTGTGGTGGGCAGAAAACAATTTAGGCAAGTGCATTATCATCTGTGAGCCAAGAAGGCAATGCACACCCATGCTCTAGTAACAAAATACAGTTATTGTCCAACAAGATACTGTTGAAATAATAATTTATGCTTGGACAACAGAGGTAAACTGAGCTGTACTCAGCAAATTGGGAAAATGGCCACTCTATCTATTATGGACATGAGTGACTGGGTAGGTTCCCTCTTTTTTCTCACATCTCACTTGTCTCCCCTCATGAAGATGAGTTCCAGCTCTCCCCAGGGATCACTGTGGGTGGGCTCTGACTCCTCTCCTCATTGATAACAGTTGGCACACGTTTTCTGTCAGCTGACGGGTGCTGTAGCACTTTGTACTGAGGCAAGGAGAAGACATGAGCTGTACGGTCTCAGAAAGAATCAGGCATGTGGTGATTGTAAGCCTTACCTCTGATAGAACCCAGAATCATGCTAGGAAATTATTAACTGGAGGTAGTTTTCTGGCAGATCATATCTCCCCAAGTGAGCTGAGAGAACACTGGCCCTGGAAGACGGTCCAGGAAAAAAGGATTCTGTCTGGAGAAGTACATCTGCCTCTTGAAGAGTTAGAATGCACAGCATTGTATTGAGAGGACTTCTGAGAACTCCTACAATAAGGGAATACAAAACACTCAGTTTTTCATTCACTGTTTCACAACTGTACATGACCAGGGAATCCCTTTTTAACACACACACACACACACACACGCCACTGATTAATATGCTGAAGAATACACTTTCAGGGAAAAAAGATACATCAGCATCAAGGCAGAAGGGCAAATAAAATGGCCCAACATAGTAGAAAACTCCTAGAGATCATGCCCAGACTAATAACATCCATTTTCAATATGTTTTGGCAGCCCTTGGGCTGGACTACACATAAATTCATGTGGAGTTGATTCTTGATCCAAAGAATGCGTGAGTTATTGGATTGGACTGTTGCTCTCTTAAGAGAAGAGCTTTGGTTCATTTCAAGATAGGTCATAGAGTGATTACTGATAAAGACAACTGCCTCTCCCAGTTTTAAATTTATTGAGATTTGAAAATTTGAAGTAAAGAAGCAGTATAAAATCTATCTAGTTGTTTCTGGAAGCATAAAATTGTCTATTGAGGCATCAGTTTGAAAGTTGGAAGTACAACCGAAAAGTCAAACAGGATGGCATAGTGAAAAGATGGGGTCAGATAGACCAGTTTTAAAATTTTGGCTTAGCTGTGTGACCTTGGGTCAGTGACTTAACCTCTCTGAATCTCAGTTTCAATAACTATGAAAACATTTCCCTTGTAGCATAATGCAAGCATTAGAAATAGTACATCCATTCTCGTGAATTATTATCTCATCATTGTGAAAATATAGAACCTATGTGCTTGTCATGTAGTAAATGTTCACTTAAAGCTATTTCTATTAATTCTAATAGAAAAGAACTAAGACACATACTATTCATTTGATTCCCATACTATAAATATTTTCTCAAATCTATGTCACCTTTTTGTCTTTTTGCTAATATAAGGCATAGCCTGGGATGTGGAATTACTGCCAGGTTAAAATCTCAATTCTACTACTTGTTATCTATGTGACCTTGAACAAACCACAGTACCTCTCTCTGCTTCAATTCTCTAATCTACAAAATAAGGACACTCATATTATCTATCTCCTATTTCGTTTACAATTTTTGTGAGAATTCAACTAAACAATGCACCGTGCTGCAGATACAGTTAAGGATTCACTGTTTTCAATTGTTGTTAGTATCAACAATTCTCAATGCTTTAAAAAATGTTTGCATTTCAAAACTCTGACTCATTGCACACAGAAAAAGTGATTGGACATAAGACAAAATGTAGCAAATGGTTTCTTTATTTCTTCATCTCCTTTCTCTTCACATGTCACCTGTGGCTTTCCTTGGCCTTGGGTAACTGCTGTCTGAGTCTTAACTGTCACTTTGACACGGACTTCTCATTGCAGTCCAATCTTCATTGGCTACAATTAAATGCTTTCCAATATTGCCTTAGGAGAAGAAGGTTCCCATTGCAATGACAATTTCCAAGGCAACATCACCTTGGCCAGTAATAATTTACAGTATTTCCATCTTTTTTTTTACACCTTTATTTGAGTATAATTGCTTTATAATGGTGTGTTAGTTTCTGCTTTATAACAAAGTGAATCAGTTATACATATGTTCCCATATCTCTTCCCTCTTGTGTCTCCCTCCCTCCCACCCTCCTTATCCCACCCCTCTAGGTGGTCACAAAGCACCAAGCTGATCTCCCTGTGCTATGCAGCTGCTTCCCACTAGCTATCTATTTTACGTTTGGTAGTGTATATATGTCCATGCCACTCTATCACTTTGTCACAGCTTACCCTTCCCCCTCCCCATATCCTCAAGTCCATTCTCTAGTAGGTCTGTGTCTTTATTCCCATCTTATCCCTAGGCTCTTCATGACATTTTTTATTTCTTAGATTCAATATATATGTGTTAGCATACGGCATTTGTCTTTCTCTTTCTGACTTACTTCACTCTGTATGACAGACTCTAGGTCGATTCACCTCACTGCAAATAACTCAATTTCTTTTCTTTTTTTTTTTTTTTCCTTTTTTTCCTTTTATTTTTTTGCGGTACGCGAACCTCTCACTGTTGTGGCCTCTCCCGTTGCGGAGCACAGGCTCAGGACGGGCAACCTCAGTGGCCATGGCTCACGGGCCCAGCCGCTCCGTGGCATGTGGGGTCTTCCCGGACCAGGGCACGAACCCGTGTCCTCTGCATCGGCAGGTGGACTCTCAACCACTGCGCCACCAGGGAAGCCCTCGTTTCTTTTTATGGCTGAGTAATATTCCATTGTATATATGTGCCACTTCTTCTTTATCCATTCATCTGATGATGGACACTTAGGTTGCTTCCATCTCCTGGCTATTGTAAATAGAGCTGCAGTGAACATTTTGGTACATGAGTCTTTTTGAATTATGATTTTCTCAGGGTATATGCCCAGTAGTGGGATTGTTGGGTCATATGGTAGTTCTATTTGTAGTTTTTTAAGGAACTTCCATACTGTTCTCCATAGTGGCTGTACCAATTCACATTCCCACCAGCAGTGCAAGAGTGTTCCCTTTTCTCCACACCCTGTCCAGAATTTATTGTTTCTAGATTTTTTGATGATGGCCATTCTGACTGGTGTGAGATGATATCTCATTGTAGTTTTGATTTGCATTTCTCTAATGATTAGTGATGTTGAGCATTCTTTCATGTGTTTGTTGGCAATCTGTATATCTTCTTCAGAGAAATGTCTATTTAGATCTTCTGCCCATTTTTGCATTGGGTTGTTTGTTTTTTTGTTATTGAGCTGCATGAGCTGCTTGTAAATTTTAGATATTAATCCTTTGTCCATTGCTTCATTTGCAAATATTTTCTCCCATCCTGAGGGTTGTCTTTTGGTTTTGTTTATGGTTTCCTTTGCTGTGCAAAAGCTTTGAAGTTTCATTAGGTCCCATTTGTTTATTTTTGTTTTTATTTCTATTTCTCTAGGAGGTGGGTCAAAAAGGATCCTGCGGTGATTTATGTCAAAGAGTGTTCTGCCTATGTTTTCCTCTAAGAGTTTGATAGTGTCTGGCCTTACATTTAGGTCTTTAATCCATTTTGAGCTTATTTTTGTGTATGGTGTTAGGGAGTGAGCTAATCTCATACTTTTACATGTACCTGTCCAGTTTTCCCAGCACCACTTATTGAAGAGACTGTCCTTTCTCCACTGTACATTCCTGCCTCCTTTATCAAAGATAAGGTGACCATATGTGTGTGGGTTTTTCTCTGGGTTTTCCATCCTGTTCCATTGATCTATATTTCTGTTTTTGTGCCAGTACCATACTATCTTGATTACTGTAGCTTTGTAGTATAGTCTGAAGTCAGGGAGCCTGATTCCTCCAGCTCCGTTTTTCGTTCTCAAGATTGCTTTGGCTATTCGGGCTCTTTTGTGTTTCCATACAAATTGTGAAATTCTTTGTTCTAGTTCTGTGACAAATGCCAGTGGTAGTTTGATAGGGATTGCATTGAATCTGTAGATTGCTTTGCGTTGTAGAGTCATTTTCACAATGTTGATTCTTCCACTCCAAGAACATGGTATGTCTCTCCATCTATTTGTATCATCTTTAATTTCTTTCATCAGTGTCTTATAATTTTCTACATACAGGTCTTTTGTCTCCTTAGGTAGCTTTATTCATAGATATTTTATTCTTTTTGTTGCAATTGTAAATGGGAGTGTTTTCTTAATTTCACTTTCAGATTTTTCATCTTTAATGTATAGGAATGACAGAGATGTCTGTGCATTAATTTTGTATCCTGCTACTTTTCCAAATTCATTGATTAGCTCTAGTAGTTTTCTGGTAGCATCTTTAGGATTCTCTCTGTATACTATCATGTCATCTGAAAACAGTGACAGCTTTACTTCTACTTTTCTGATTTGGATTCCTTTTATTTCCATTTCTTCTCTGATTGCTGTGGCTAAAACTTCCAAAACTATGTTGAATAATAGTGGTGAGAGTGGGCAACCTTGTCTTGTTCCTGATCTTAGTGGAAATGCTTTCAGTTTTTCACCATTGAGGATGATGTTGGCTGTGGGTTTGTCATATATGGCTTTTATTATGTTGAGGTAAGTTCCCTCTATGCCTACTTTCTAGAGAGTTTTTATCATAAATGGGTGTTGAATTTTGTTGAAAGCTTTCTCTGCATCTATTGAGATGATCATATGGTTTTTCTCCTTCAATTTGTTAATATGGTGTATCACGTTGATTGATTTATGTATATTGAAGAATCCTTGAATTCCTGGGATAAACCCCACTTGATCATGGTGTATGATCCTTTTAATGTGCTGTTGGATTCTGTTTGCTAGTATTTTGTTGAGGTTTTTGCATCTATATTCATCAGTGATATTGGATTATAGTTTTCTTTCTTTGTGATATCCTTGTCTGGTTTTGGTATCAGGGTGATGGTGGCCTCGTAGAATGAGTTTGCAAGTGTTCCACCCTCTGCTATATTTTGGAAGAGTTTGAGAAGGATAGGTGTTAGCTCTTCTCTAAATGTTTGATAGAATTCGCCTGTGATACCATCTGGTCCTGGGCTTTTGCTAGTTTGAAGATTTTTAATCAGAGTTTCAATGTCAGTGCTTGTGATTGGTCTGTGCATATTTTCTATTTCTTCCTGATTCAGTCTTGGCAGGTTGTGCATTTCTAAGAATTTGTCCATTTCTTCTAGGTTGTCCATTTTATTGGCATAGAGTTGCTTGTAGTAATCTCTCATGATCTTTTGTATTTCTGCGCTGTCAGTTGTTACTTCTCCTTTTTCATTTCTACTTCTATTGATTTGAGTCTTCTCCCTTTTTTTCTTGATGAGTTTGGTTAATGGTTTATCAATTTTGTTCATCTTCCAAAGAACCAGCTTTTAGTTTTATTGATCTTTGCTATCGTTGCCTTAATTTCTTTTTCATTTATTTCTGATCTGATTTTTAGGATTTCTTTGCTTCAGCTAACTTTGGGGTTTTTTTGTTCTTCTTTCTCTAATTGCTTTAGGTGCAAGCTTAGGTTTCTTAAGGTAGGATTTTATTGCTATAAACTTCCCTCTTAGAACTGCTTTTGCTGCATTCCATAGGTTTTGGGTCATCGTGTCTCCACTGTCATTTGTTTCTAGGTACTTTTTGATTTCCTCTTTGATTTCTCCAGTGATCACTTCGTTATTAAGTAATGTATTGTTCATCCTCCATGTGTTTGTATTTTTTACAGATCTATTCCATTAATTGATATCTAGTCTCATAGCATTGTGGTTGGAAAAGATACTTATTACAATTTCAATTTTCTCTAATTTTACCAAGGCTTGATTTGTGAGCCAAGATATGATCTATCCTGGAGAATGTTCCATGAGCACTTGAGAAAAATGTGTATTCTGTTGTTGTTGGATGGAATGTCCTATAAATATCAATAAAGTCCATCTTGTTTAATATATCATTTAAAGCTTGTGTTTCCTTATTTATTTTCATTTTAGATGATCTGTCCATTGGTAAAATTGGGGTCTTAAAGTCCCCTACTATGAATGTGTTACTGTCGATTTCCCCTTTTATGGCTGTTAGTATTTGCCTTATGTATTGAGGTGCTCCTATGTTGGGTGCATAAATATTTACAATTGTTATATCTTCTTCTTGGATCGATCCCTTGATCATTATGTAGTGTCCTTGTCTCTTGTAATACTCTTTATTTTAGTCTATGTTGTCTTATATGAGAATTGCTACTCCAGCTTTCTTTTGGTTTCCATTTGCATGGAATATCTTTTCCATCCCCTCACTTTCAGTCTGTATGTGTCCCTAGGTCTGAAGTGGGTCTCTTGTAGACAGCATATATATGGGCCTTGTTTTTGTATCCATTCAGCCAGTCTGTGTCTTTTTGTGGGAGCATTGAGTCCATTTACATTTAAGGTAATTATCGATTTGTATGTTACTATTCCCATTTTCTTAATTGTTTTGGATTCGTTATTGTAGGTCTTTTCCTTCTCTTGTGTTTCTTGCCTAGAGACGTCCCTTTAGCATTTGTTGTAAAGCTGGTTTGGTGGTGCTGAACTCTCTCAGCATTGGCTTGTTTGTAAAGTTTTTAATTTCTCCATCAAATCTGAATGAGATCCTTGCTGGGTAGAGTAATCTTGGTTTTAGTTGTTTCTCCTTCATCACTTTAAATATATCATGCCAATCCCTTCTGGTTTACAGAGTTTCTACTGAAGGATCAGCTGCTAACCTTATGGGGATTCCCTTGTGTGTTATTTGTTGTCTTTCCCTTGCTGCTTTTAATATGTTTTCTTTGTATTTAATTTTTGACAGTTTTATTAATATGTGTCTTGGTGTGTTTCTCCTTGTATTTATCCTGTATGGGACTCTCTGTGCTTCCTGGACTTGATTAACTATTTCCTTTCCCATATTAGGGAAGTTTTTAACTATAATCTCTTCAAATAGTTTCTCAGTCTCTTTCTTTTTCTCTTCCCCTTCTGGGACCCCTATAATTCGAATGTCGGTGTGTTTAATGTTGTCCCAGAGGTCTCTGAGACTGTCCTCAGTTCTTTTCATTCTTTTGTCTTTATTCTGCTCTGCAGTAGTTATTTCCAGGTCACTTATCCGTTCTTCTGCCTCAGTTATTCTGCTATCGATCCCTTCTAGAGTATTTTTAATTTCATTTATTGTGTTGTTCATCATTGCTTGTTTCTTCTTTAGTTCTTCTAGGTCCTTGTTAAATGTTTCTTGCATTTTGTCTATTCTATTTCCAAGATTTTGGATCATCTTTACTATCATTATTCTGAATTCTTTTTCAGGTAGACTGCCTATTTCCTCTTCATTTGTTAGGTCTGGTGGGTTTTTAATCTTGCTCCTTCATCTGCTGTGTGTTTTTGTGTCTTCTCATTTTGCTTATCTTACTGTGTTTGGGGTCTCATTTTTTCAGGCTGCAGGTTCGTAGTTCCCATTGTTTTTGGTGTCTGTTCCCAGTGGCTAAAGTTGGTTCAGTAGGTTGTGTAGGCTTCCTGGTGGAGGGGACCAGTGCCTGTGTTCTGGTGGATGAGGCTGGATCTTGTCTTTCTGGTGGGCAGGTCCACATCTGGTGGTGTGTTTTGGCATGTCTGTGGACTTATTATGATTTTAGGCAACCTCTCTGCTAATGGGTAGTGTTGTGTTCCTGTCTTGCTAGTTGTTTGGCATAGGGTGTCCAGCACTGTAGCTTACTGGTCGTTGAGTGGAGTTGGGTGTTCGTGTTGAGATGTAGGTCTCTGGGATATTTTTGCCGTTTGATATTTCATAGAGCTGGGAGGTCTCTTGTGGACCAGTGTCCTGAAGTTGGCTCTCCCACATCAGAGGCACAGCACTGACTCCTGGCTGCAGTACCAAGAGCCTTTCATCCACACGGCTCAGAATAAAAGGGAGAAAAAGTAGAAAGAAAAAAGAAAGAGGATAAAATAAAATAAAGTAAGGTAAAATAAAATAAAGTTATTAAAATAATTTTTAAGAAAAAAAATTTTTTTAAGTAAAAAAAAAAAAAATCGGACGGACAAAACCCTAGGACAAATGGTGAAAGCAAAGCTATACAGACAAAATCTCATACAGAAGCATACACATACATACTCAAAAAGAGGAAAAGGGGAAAAAGTCATAAATCTTGCTCTCAAAGTCCACCTCCTCAATTTGGGATGATTCATTGTCTATTCAGGTATTCCACAGATTCAGGGTACATCAAGTTGATTGTGGAGCTTTAATCCTTGCTTCTGAGGCTGCTGGGAGAGATTGCCCTTTCTCTTCTTTGTTCTCACAGCTCCCTGAGTTTAGCTTTGGATTTGGACCTGCCTCAGCATGTAGGTCGCCTGAGGGCGTCTGTTCTTCGCTCAGACAGGACGGGGTTAAAGGAGCAGCTGATTAGGGGACTCTGGCTCACTGAGGCCGAGGGGAGGGAGGGGTGCGGATGGGGGGCAGGCCTGCAGAGGCAGAGGCCGGCGTGACGTTGCACCAGCCTGAGGCGTGCCGTGTGTTCTCCCGGGGAAGTTGTCCCTGGATTCCGGGACCCTGGCCTTGGCGGGCTGCACAGGCTCCCGGGAGGGGAGGTGTGTATAGTGACCTGTGCTCGCACACAGGCTTCTTGGTGGCGGCAGCAGCAGCCTTAGCGTCTCACGCCCGTCTCTGGGGTCTGCCCTGTTAGCCGCGGCTCCTGCCCGTCTCAGGAGCTCCTTTAAGCAGGGCTCTTAATCCCCTCTCCTCGCGCACCAGGAAACAAAGAGGGAAGAAAAAGTCTCTTGCCTCTTCGGCAGGTCCAGACTTTTGCCCGGACTCCCTCCCGGCTAGCCGTGGTGCACTAACCCCCTGCAGGCTGTGTTCACGCCACCAACCCCAGTCCTCTCCTGGCGCTCTGACCGAAGCCTGAGACTCAGCTCCCAGCCCCGCCCGCCCGGCGGGTGAGCAGACAAGCCTCTCGGGCTGGTGAGTGCTGGTCGGCATCGATCCTCTGTGTTGGAATCTCTCTGCTTTGCCCTCTGCATGCCTGTTGCTGCGCTCTCCTCCGTGACTCCGAAGCTTTCTCCCTCCGCCACCCGCAGTCTCTGCCCGCGAAGGGGCTTCTTAGTGTGTGGAAACCTTTCCTCCTTCACAGCTCCCTCCCACTGGTGCAGGTCCCGTCCTTATCCTTTCTTCTCTGTTTATTCTTTTTTCTTTTGCCCTACCCAGGTACGTGGGGGAGTTTCTTGCCTTTTGGGAGGTCTGAGGTCTTCTGCCAGCGTTCAGTGGGTGTTCTGTAGGAGTTGTTCCACGTGTAGGTGTATTTCTGATGTATCTGTGGGGAGGAAGGTGATCTCTGCGTCTTACTCTTCCACCATCTTCCCCCTCTAGCCTATCTTCTTGATTGATTCTAATTTTTTCTCCTTTCTTGAATTTGTAGGTAAGAGCTGCATATTGAAATCTATTTGGCTTTAATGTCCATTTTGTTTTCACAGCACCATAGTAATAATAAGAGTAACAGTCTCACTAATTATAAAAACTAAAATTTATTGAATATTTATTAGGTCAAGAACCATACTGAATTATTTATCTCCATTATCTTATTTAATTCTAACAGTGAACCTATGAGCAGTAGACTTCATTGTCATACATGAAGAAACAAGACCCAGAGAGGTGAAGTAACCTTCTCAAGGGCACACAGCTGGGACATTGTAGAGCCAGAATTCAAATTCACTTGTGGCTGACTCAAGAACCTATACCTTTAGCTGTTGCTGTTGCATTTTCAGACTTTTCTTGCCCTTTAATAATGATGATGCCAGTAGTAACTCTAAAGGATTTAAGGCAGAAGCAGATATAGAGGCTACTCTCCTCACATCAAAGCAGCATCTAGATTTATAAACCATCTGCTGTTAGGGCTACTAGGGCCAGGGATAAAGGAACTGACGATGGAAGGGAATAGTCATGACAGCCCTGCAGGAGCAGACCTGAGAATGTTTCCCCCTACCTTCTCCTATGAAGAAGACCCTTTTTGAGACTGTGGCCCCTTCCCCAGGTAAATATTCAGTGAAAATACCTACAATATGGGCTTCTATGGAGGTGGAGGGTATGTGGGTGTGGATGAGAGTGAATGTCCTTTATGGAGTTCCAGGCAAGTTGTCTGGAAGGAGCACATATCATAGAGGTCCCGTATAGAAAGTGATTTTTGCCTCCCTTGCACATGCCCTGAGAATGGTGGACACATAATGACCACAGTCACCTCTTTGCCCATACACTGATGATAGATTAGTGCTTACCTAATATCTATATGTAGCAATATACAGGCAACACAAATTGTACAGATGTACAAATTGCAAGACAAAACCCAAGTGAGCAAAAGTTACTTCATTTTTTTTTTGTAACAGAACTTTGTTTATGTTGAAAGTTGCGTTTCTAATAAGTGGTGTCAACTTGATCTCAGCCAATCAAGTTTTCTTCCCTTATGCTGGGGTTGCTTCTGAGAGCGGCTGGTGGACCATGAAGGCATTGAATGGGGTAGGGACAGGGGAGAGAGGGGAGCATAGGTGTCTGCTCTGAGCTACCTTCTACCAGTGCCATTGTCAGCTGAAACGTCCATTCTAGTCTTTGGGAAGTCTTGTGCTGATCAATGTTACTCCATGCTCCTTGAGAGTTATGTGAGAGTCATTTTTGCTCTTGGCTATTACCTCCTAAATGACTACCTGTATGCAGTTGTTTATTATCTGAGGCTCTGCTTCCAGGTGGGACTAAGCTTGGGCAGGGTTTTTGTTTATCTATTGGATCAGCATTAAGAGGTGCATGGTTTAATACTGGCTCTTTTTTTGTACTCTAGGCTCAAGAAGGCACAATTTGAAAGGGATGGTATTGGTAGTGGAATGAACAAATGGAACTTTTATTAGTTTTGTTGATATAGTAAGGCTGTGTAATCAACTACCTGAAGACTCAGTTGCTTACAACCAGCATTTATTCTCAATTCAACTTGCCAAGGTGACGAGTTCAGTTTATTTAGGCTGCACTCATCTGGACAGCTCTGGTTCATGCTGTGAGATGGCTGGGGTTTGTTCCAGAATGTGGATCTGCTCCATATATATCTGTTCCGGAAACAGGCTGAAGGGGCAATAGCTCCCAGGAACATACTCTTCTCATAGCACGGAACCACCGAAAAGTAAGCGCCAAGCCAAACCGCGAGCAGATTTAGGGCCCTTATTTGCACCACGTTCACTAATACTTCGTTGACCAAAGCAGATCAAGCTTAGCATCCGTAGGCCAGGAAAGTACACTCTGTCCACTGGGGCAGAAGGAGTAGAGTGAATAATCATCATCATCGTGTGTGTTAGTGCTACATAGCCTTGTAAAATTATGAGGCAGTTAGGAAAACATTGCTCTTCCTGCTTATGGGTTTAAATTTATATTTAAGAATTAATGTCTGTCCTTGAGTCATGTGTGTGTATTTGTGTTTGTACTCACAACCTGCACATGGTTAGTCCAATAGTTACCAAATGGGCATTCAAAAGAAAACAGAGATATATCTTCAACCCTCCTGGTGGGAAGACTTTGAAGGTGGCTGGATATGGAGGACAAAAGCCAGTTGAACAATCCTCTGGAATTCTTGAAAAATTATTTTAGTTTTACTGAGTATTTATAACTTAGGGGGAAGGAATGGGGTTTGGGGGAAAACCAACACTCCCCCTCCCACCTCCCAGTAGGAAGAGGTCAGATTCTGCAATGGTGGATGGAAATTCCTGGAATGAAGGTTTGAAGCAGGAGAGAAAAATGGGCCTGAGAATAGGAGATCAGAGTTAGGAATTGGGGGCTTCTAATGAGGGGCCCTCTGGGAGGGAGTTAATGCTTAGTTGCTGTAATCTGGCCTATAAACAATGTCATGATTAGTGAACTGTTGCAAATGACTTCTCTCACATGCAGTCCCTGTAGTTCGGGTTTTTTGTTTTCTGTTTTTCCCTCAACACTTTAGTTAACGCTCAATCATACAACTCACACAGTGAAAGACGGGGCTATAAAGGAAAATGAAATATACCTATTTAAGCAGATTCTTAAATTACCTTCAAGAAAGCCCATTTAGGGTGGTCTAGTGGTTGAGACTCTATGCTTCCACTGCAGGGGGCTTGGGTTCAATCCCTGGTCGGGGAACTAAGATCCCACATGCCCTGTGGTGAAGCCAAAAAATAAAGAAGAATAATTAATAAAAAAGGAAAGAAAGCCCATTTAACTTCTTAATGTAAACCTTCACCTTTTCCTTTTTACAGTTCATTTGGGAAATATAATAAGTAAGAGAAGGAGGTCCTGTTTTTGTTGGAAACATAAGCTTTTTTTTTTTTGACTTTGTGAGAAACCATTTATTCTTTTGATTTATAAGCATATTGTACATATTCTAGTTAATGCATCAAGTATATAATGTGGGAGTTCCTTTAAAAATGCTAAGACCATACATGTTAAACTCAGCTACACATTGTATTAGGCTACTAGACAAATGTCATTTTTAATACCACAACACATATATATTACACTTTTTGTTTTCACTGACAGAGGAACATGCCTTTCAAAAATATTTTATTGGATGAAACTCTCTTATTCTCAGGAAAATTTTGGTTTTTGATATAATTTATTATGCCTTTTAAAATTCTGTTTGATAAAAGCATTTGGTAAAGCATTATAAATACCTGTAAAGAAAATATAGTTTAAAATTCTGAGGGAAATATTATATAAGTTTCCTTTTCTACATTTTCACAAAAATCCACACAGGCACTAAGAAAGACTGACAAAAATATTTTATGTCTGAACAGTATGTTCCAGGTTGGAAACATTCAAACATGACTTTATTTAAACATTAAAGCTTCTCTTGATTGAACCTTTGGCTACAATCCAATGGTTGGTTGGGGTTTTAACCAGGAAAAGATACTGTCAGAAGAATGAAAAAGAAAGCTTCATACAATTAGCACTAGGTTAGGAATGGGGATAGGATGAGTTTTCATTTTTTACTGTTTATTGGCCTCTCTGGGCCTTAGCTTTATTTTTTTAGTTGAAAATTGATCTAACAACTCTCTGGTACTTTTCAGCTTTATTTAATACTTTTTGTTGTGCAGAAATTTTCAAAATTCTATCTAACACTATGTATCAAACACGTGATACTTCCAAGGACAGAGTGATACTGCAGTTCTTTCAGGAGAACATCCTAGATGCATCATGGGTATTGCTCTGGAAATACCCTCATTCTGCACAAATTCAAGTGGTAGAATTGGGGGTGAAAGTTTGTCTTACCAAACACACTTTAAAGCAAGTGACAGACTCTAGGGTTCTTTTCCTGATCTAGTTCAATGTAGTTCTCTTCCTGGTCCAGTGCATGTGTGGCCTTATGAAGTTCAGACTTCATAGAAGAATTGCAAATAGCAAACTCAGTGGGAGAATGCCAGTATTGTAGGTGACTGGAACCTTTGTGAGCATATAGGGAGTGGGAAGTGAGGGGATTGGCAGTTAATGAATTAGTATAAATGAGCATCTGGGTAAGGTGAGATTAAACACGTAAGTCAAACAGGATTTCAGAGCTACTTTCAGGGGTCTCAAATACCATTTTTTTTTGGCCTATAAATTAGATCATGACAGATTCTTAATAATTATTGATTATCATACAGAAAGAAGTTGGGGATATTTCTTTCCTAATGCATTTACACTTTGTACATGTTCATTAGTGCAGGAAAGGGTAAAATCAAATGCCTATTGAATGCTGACCTGTAAGGTGCCCGTGATAAGCAGCACGGAACAGGGTATCATGGGGGCATGTGCTCAAGTCTAGCTGGGCAGCTGCTACTCAGCTCCAGCCAACTGTTGCGATGAGGGAAGATGGGTCTGAGAATTAGGTTTTATGTGAAATCTCATATTTTCAATAATCACTCACATATTTAAAACATTTAACAGGCCAGACAAAATCTAGCCTTTGGGCTGCCAGCTTGTGTCCTCTGAGTTGAAGCTTGGAAACAATTTGGTGAGGATTTGGATACTATCATCTATAAGACTGGAGAAGGGCCTTTAGTGTCAAGGAATAAACACTCAGTTTCAAAGATCCAGAAAAATCTGCTCTAATGAACATAATTTAAAAAGCAAATGAAACCTCCCACTGGCTCTCCTTATTATGAATATTTTCCTGTTATTGGTTTTCCATGTTATGAGTGGTTTCCTATTATGACTATTAAAAACATTATGATTAGGAATTTGCCAAGTCCCGAGTATAAGTTTGTTCTAAGAAAGTGGTATCAGTAGCTCTCTCAGCATTTAGTTTGTGGCTGAGAAAGGAGAAGGTAATGAGGAAGAGAGGAAGGCCAGAGCTCACAGCATGAGTCACAGTCACCTTTAGATCCATGGAGGCCTCTCCATGGCACACCAAGTCAAGCAAAGAAAAATGCTCTAAAACTGCTCAACCCAGAAAATGCAGGGTTTGAGGCCTGTTTCTGGATCTAAATAACCCAGCCTTTCCCCAGGATGATCTAATGGCCACTTCCTGAATGAGAAGTACTTTGGAGTAGAAAGACCCAGGGTGTGAGTCTGATTGTGAACTCCTTCATTAGAGACTTTCCAAACCCTTCTTTGGCATCAAAATTTGAATCACCACATGGCAAAGACAGAGGACAAGCTGTTAAGAATAGTTTTCCTTCCTCTCATTTTTTGCAGATTACTTTTTCAAATTAACTGTTGCCCAGGTGATGCCTTTTCTTTTCAGACATGAAATGGGAGGCTTGAGGAGGCATTCTCATGTGGTATGAGGACCACGTCTGAACCGTGGCTCCAGAAAGAACAAAACATTTGACTTGTGCAGGCAGGGAAGATGTGTTTTGAAAGAGCTATAATCAATTCAGGAAGTTGGATTTACTGCTTGAGCTCATAGCTTTCAACTATCCAGGTTGGGGAGAAAAAGAAAAAGTACCGCAAAGGATATTACAAGCAGAAGAATCAATGACAAAACAACACTTCAGACACAGGCAATATCTAACGGGAAGGAAAAAGCATGACTATTTCCAACTTAGGACCACCACTCATTTTAATTTTCCTTCCTCAGAATGTCCACCAGAGCTTGCAGCAGCCGGTCATCCCTGTGCTTATAAGGTTTCGTGTTATAGAAAACATCAACATAGTCATTATACAGACTATCCTCAGAGTCTTTAAGCTGGGAAGGTTTGTTCAGCCTTTCCAGGGCTTCATAGAAATTTTCGTAAGGGATGTTGAGCTTTGCACTTGGAGACTTCTTTGGTGATTGCTTTGGGGGTGAGTTTTTGCTGAAAGCGCTTTGTAGGAGTTGTAGCATGGCCTCAGAAGGGGCTCCCTCTGCCAGCTCATCCCTTCTGCCCCCCACACCACTGCTGCTGGGGCTTTTGGATGCCAGAGGGTTCTCATTCAGGTTCTCTTGTGTGGGCTGCTCCTGAAACACAGAAAGCCACCGGCAAAGGAGAGAAGGCTCATTATTCAGGAGCAGGCAAGCCAGCTGCAGCACACGCCCACTGCCTGCCCCTCGAGAGGCAGTCTGGGGAACAGAGAGAGCACAAGGCTTGGAATCACACTATCTCGGAGTTCAATCCTCATTTTCTCATTTACTGAGGCACCTTTGGCACCTTTTTAAACTCCGTGAACTTCTCCTGTAAGATGGCAATAAGAATCCCTCCATTTCTGGTGGTTTTGAAGACTGAACCAGATGATGTACGTAAGCGCTCATACCTATCGGTCTCCCTCACTTGTCAGCCTGCTGTAGTAGAATTCATGTTAGGGAATTTAACAATATTGAATTCATTAATTTTAATGTCTGATTTCTGGATGAAAAAATAAATTTTAAAAGATAGTAGGGGGCTTCCCTGGTGGCGCAGTGGTTGAGAGTCCGCCTGCCGATGCAGGGGACACGGGTTCGTGCCCCGGTCCGGGAAGATCCCACATGCCGCGGAGCAGCTGGGCCTGTGAGCCGTGGCCGCTGAGCCTGTGCCTCCAGAGCCTGTGCTCCACAACAGGAGAGGCCACAACAGTGAGAGGCCCGCGTACCGCAAAAAAAAAGATAGTAGGGTTTCATCCTATGGAAAAGAAGCAGTTTACCACTCCCACTCCCTTTCCTCCCACCCATGTTTTGGGAAGGAGCTGATAATAAAGTAGGTAATAACTCGTACAGAGGCGCCAACAGTGCTGTCATGTGGGAATAGCTTTCTAGAGGCCTCTTGCTCTGTCAGGAGCTGCACTTTCAGCCTCTGAGTTGTCAGAAGGGGCCTGGGAAGAGATTGGGGTGGTGGGCGGGGAAGGGGGGAACTGGAGACATCAGAGAAGCGGCTCTTTGTCAACGTTGTGGAAGCATTTCAGTATTTTAACAGCCAAATGGTCCTGTTAATACCCCTTAAGGAATCTTGGAGGAAGAAATACCCACAAGGTCCACCTGCCTCCAGAATTGGGAAGAGGAGGCCTCCAAGGTGGAGTCCCAGAGGAAAGCTATTCTGCAGAATGTAAACGGGCCATAATATGAGCTGAGGCCTTCTCACAGCTAGTTTATAAATTTCTTGAGTAAATAATGTCTTTGTACCTTCCAAAACACCTGTCACAGAGCCAGACCTATTCAGGAAGGGACATTCTGGGAATTCTGATAACCTACCTACTACCTCTGAGGCACTGTGCTAGAGGCCTGGGGGATACAGAGATAAAGAAAATGTGTTTTCTGCCCACCATCTGATAAGGGAGAAGCCAGCAGCCTCAGTAGGCTGAGACCTAGGAATGTAACTGACTGACTTGAGCTTTCCTTGGCAACTTTCTGAGAGAAACTGTGATTCTATAGCTCCCCTTGGAGTTGCCAAGAAGTGTCAGTTAAGGAATTAGTAAAGAGAAGCCTGCATGATTTGATCAGTTGAGCCTTGGTCTTCTTTCTGTAAAATGGATATATTGAGGTCTATCCTTTCTAGGTTACAAGGATTATACGTTAAATGAGACAATGTGAAAAATGCTTACAAACTAGGTGCAATACAAATGTTAGCTATACGTGATCATACAAAAAGACAGCTCTCTTTAAAATTTGATATTGTTATAAATGGAGAAAATTCATGTTAGAGAACTGAATAATTTTGAATTCATTAATTTTAATTTCTAACTTTTGGATAAAAGAATAGGTGAATGAAACAATTTCCTATGGAAAATAAACAGTTTACTCCTACTCCCTTTCCTTCCAACCCATGTTTTTTTTTTTTTTTGCGGTGCGCGGGCCTCTCACTGCTGTGGCCTCTCCCGTTGTGGAGCACAGGCTCCGGACGCGCAGGCTCAGCGGCCATGGCTCACGGGCCCAGCCGCCCCGCGGCATGTGGGATCTTCCCAGAGCGGGGCACGAACCCGTGTCCCCGGCATCGGCAGGCGGACTCTCAACCACTGCGCCACCAGGGAAGCCCTGCCAACCCATGTTTGATTCACTTCCTGCCTAAAAGTTAGGGGCAGCTTCACCCACTACACTGTCTACTACAGTTCACAAAAGAACATGCCAGTAAGAACAGAGCCACACAGACCTCCCCCGAATCCACCATCTTCTCCACCCCTCTTCGGTCATTCTGAACGGTGTTGTAGGACGTGTACACTCGGGGCTGTTTCATGTGTTCTGGTTGAGAAGAGGTCCCATGCAGAATTAGCTTCCAGTTCACGATTCTTCCTTCATTTTGCATTCTTCCAGACTAATGAGTAAGCATACATAATTTCAGTGTATGTTCTGAGCAATATAAACTCCTTCAAAATAGCTAAATTTTATAGTTTAATTTTAAAATTCTGTGCATTTCATGTGTAGAGCTCTGGGTACAAAGACAAAAATCACTGGCCTCACTCTTCCTATGAAAATAGATAGTTGACAGGTTCAAAGATTGAAAAACTGATTAATTGCCTTCAATTAAAAAAGGAGAACTCTCTACGTGAACCTTCTTTTCTATACTGGGTGTGTCCTTGAAAAGTTGACTATATCTTATATAATGAGAATTATATTTATCAATTATCAACTTGTAGAAGCATTCCATTGGGGAAAAAAAAAGTCTGCAGAGTAATATAAATAGCCCTCAGCATTAAGCAGTCCTTAAGAGCTGTATATTTATGGGAAGAGTAATAATTTTCACAGACTCAACAATTATGTTAAAAATAATGCTGAAATCTAAAATATCTTTTAAAAAATCTAAAATATCTTTTTAAAAAATCTAAAATATCTTTAAAAATAATCTAAAATTGTAGAATCAGATTTTGCAGACTTGGTATAAAATAGTCCCATCTTGGTAAACAGATTTTCTTAGTTTCCTTATGGTGAAACTGAGTTAAAGAATGGAAGCCAAGGTCAGGAACAGGACCATAAACTAAGAATGTTTTCTTGTTCTCCCTACGAGAGCAGAAATTTTTACAACTTCCATTGCTAAATCACAATTTTAGCAGTCTTTAGATGAAAGCTATTCTCAGAGAAAAAAAAGTAACAATGACTGTAGAATTTTTATTAACTTAAGTAACATCTCCAGGAATTTAAAATCATTTATTTTAAAAAAGTTACCTAGACATTGAATCTGGTGCTACTGGTACTTATAACACTGCTATCTCAGAATAACTTGGACCTGAAAAACCATTCATTTATATGCTCACCTATAGAAAATGCTGGAGAAATGATATAAAAATAAATAATTCAAATGTATTTGGCTTTTTGCTCAGACACTTTATTTTTGGGACTGTGTGTTACAATTATAGAAGAAAATCAGTGTTAGCAAACAGAAAGAAAACTGAGAAATGCTTTTGTTTCATAACTGAAACAAAACCAAAAAGTCATATTAAATAAGATATGTTATCTAACAAGTAAGCTACTTTTAAATAGCCACTGCAGTAAATATTGGTAAGAGTTCTGTCATATGACCCCAGCAGAGTGTCATAGCAAGGTTGGTGTAGCATTTAACTATGGTTGTAAATACAGCTGATTCTGGTGGCTGAGTAGGTCATCTGGCTGGCTGTGTTTTGACATGACATGGGTATACTTGGATTTGCCCCACAGTCTGTCACACTGTGTATCAAAATATCTTTTCTTCCTTCTTATATGGCTGGTGCCTAATTTTTTTAAATTTATTTTCTATATAGCCAAGTGGGGAGAGCTTGAAACACTAAACTTTCTCCTTACCTCTATAAGGAGTGATCAAATTTTCTTTGGGCCCTTTCTTATGCACTAACTTTAAAAGAGCTTCAGAGTGTTTAAAAGTGAGCTTGTGGTTCTGTATCCTTTCATTCATACTTACAATGTCCGTAATTCCCAAAGTCCAAGTGCCTATGGGATTCTCTCCCCATGTGTGAACAGACATGAAGTCCCAATTCTTAAAGCCATTAGGAGATGTATCCCGCTCTCTTTCAGCCAACAGTACGGTGCTGGTTCCTGTTTTCATGCAAGCATCACAAATTAACAAGTGTGCTAACAGATCTGATAGTAGGGCACACTTTAGCATTTGATAACTGAAAATGGAAGCCGGGTAAAACTAGCCCTCTTAATTTTCCCTTTGAGTATAATACTAGGATGGAGACATTCTCAGGAAATAAAAAAGTTTTTATTCACAGTACTTAGTGCATTGCCAGACATATAATAAGCTGTCAATAAATATTGTAGAAAAATAAATAATGGATGAATATATTGAGTAAGGTTTATCTGAATAAGGAGAATTCAGAGAACTATGTTTATGAACTACATTAAAGAAGAGCATCAAAGACCTAACATACATATTAATGGAACTATCATTTTGAAATTTAAGAGGAAGTTTTGAAAATTTAATAGGTGCCTGAGTCTATAATGTAGCATAGACATAATAAAATAAAGCCATATATAATTTAATCTCTTGTCATATAAAAGCTACTAGTAAAAGTAGTTTACTAGTAAGAGTAGTTACTCTAAATTTTCAAATCCAAGTTCTCTATAGATCAATAAATAATATTTTTAAGAGAAAGTGTCAAATGAACTATAGGGCCATTAATGAAAAAGCATTCTGCCAATATTTCAGGCCAATTCCAAGGTATTAAGGAAGCATAATTCCAGAATTAACAGAACTTACTCCAAACCTCTAGGAAGTTCATATCCTGGAAGGGCATTATAGAGATAGTTCATCTTTCTCATACATCACTTATGGGAATTAAATTTAGTCAGTTGAACCCTACTAAAACATGAAAAAGGATTAGGACAGCTTCTCCTGGTTGGATCGTGGTTTATGTTTCACAAGCTCTTTACCATCTATGATCTTGTCTGACTTAGTAACCTTTCAGGAAAGGACAAATTGTCCATATATCGTATCATATGCCTTAATCATATAATTGTGGAAAATTTGTTAGTCTCCTCAACTCTCTTTCATGGATCAGAATTCTCAGTTTTTCCACTTAATTCCTTGGATGAGACTGATATATCTGTCAGCTTAATTATTAGAGTAATTTTCACTAATGTGTTACCTGAGAGAAATGAATGATAGATCAGTGACCTGGGATAATGAGCACAGTTTGAAAATGCATAACTCAGAAGGGTTTATTAATTGGTATTATTTGAATAGGCCTCATTCTTTGCTTATCTAAGGATCAGTTTGAATGAGCAGAGCAGAGTTCTGATGCAAAAAAAAAAACCAAACAAACATATTTTTTAAGACCTGAAAGTGTCTATGGGAAGACTTAGGTCTATATATAAACAAAAATCAATCATTGATTTGAAATCATTTAATTTATACTGAAAAATTTAAACACATAATTTAGAAGAAATTGAATTTTGTTTTGTTTTGTTTTGTTTTGTTGAAATTTACCAGCAGCAGAAGTGAGGGTGACATGAAGGTCTCCTCTGCGGGAATATTCAATTGTTGCTTCAAATTGCACATGTTCCAGTGACTTGATAGCATTTTCTTGTCCTTCACAAGCTCTTGTTGGAATTTCTATGATAACTTCTCCATTAGCTTTCAGGGCTCTAAATACATTAAAGAATCATCACTGAACAAAGTGTATCTCTTCTTCCTTGCATTTTATGGAAATACGTACACAACATTCTTAAGGAGATACTCAGCTAGGCTTGTTGTCTCTCTCTATTATGAGTAGAAACCAATTCAGGATTAGGTATGAAGTAATTTTAATGCACAAGAAAATGATAAGGTTTTTCTGGAAATAGAAAAAACAATTCTACAATTTATATGGAACCACAAAAGACTATAAATAGCCAAATCAACCCCAAGAAAGAAGATCAAAGCTGGAGGAATCACACTTCCTAATTTCAAAATATAATACAAAGCTACAGCAATCAAAACAGTATGGTACTGAAGGAAAAAAGCACTAATTCAAAAGGATACATGCACCCCAGTATTCATAGCACCATTATTTATAATTGCCAAGATATGGAAGCAGCTTAAGTGTCTATCAACAGATAAATGGATAAAGACGATGTGATACACACACACACATACGATGGAATACTAACCAGCCATAAAAAAAAAATGAAATTTTGCCATTTGCAACAACATGGCTGGACTTGGTGAGTACTATGCTAAGTGAAATAAGTCAGAGAAAGACAAATGCTGTATGATATCACTTATATGTGGAATCTAAAATACAAAACAAACTAGTAAATATAACAAAAAAGAAACAGACTCACAGATATAGAGAACAAACTAGTGGTTACCAGTGTGGAGAGGGAAGTGGAGGGGCAATACAGGGGTAGGGGATTAAGAGGTATAAACTCTTAGGTATAAAATAAGCTATAATGTATATTGTACAACACAGGGAATATAACCAATATTTTATAATAATTATAAATGGAGTATAAACTTAAAAAATTGTAAATCACTATATTTTACATCTGCAACTTATATAGTATTGTACATCAACTATACTTCAAAAGAAAAAAAGTATAGTACTGGCATAAAGACAGAAATACAAGCCAATAGAACAGAATAGAGATCCCAGAAATAAACCCACCCATTAGACCTGAAACTGTAAAACTCCTAGAAGAAAACAGGGAAAAAGCTTCATGACATTGGTCTTGGCACTGATTTAATGGATATGACATTAAAAGCACAGGCAGCACACACACAAAAAATAAACGAGTAGGACTACATCAAACTAAAAAGCCTCTGCACAGCAAAGGAAACAATCAAACTGAAATGGCAACCTGCAGAATGGTAGACAATATCTGATAAAGGGTTAATCTCTAAAATATATAAGAACTCCTACAACTCAATAGCAAAAAAACCAACAACCTGATTCAAAAATGAACTAAGGACCTAAATCAACATTTCTCCAAAGAGGACATACAAATGACCAATAGGTATGTGAAAAAAAATGTTTACCATCATTAATCATCAGGGAAATGCAAATCAAAACCCACATCAAAACACCTGTCAAGGGGCTTCCCTGGTGGTGCAGTGGTTGAGATTCCGCCTGCCGATGCAGGGGACATGGGTTTCATGCCCCGGTCTGGGAAGATCCCACATGCCGCGGAGCGGCTGGGTCCGTGAGCCATGGCCGCTGAGCCTGCGCGTCCGGAGCCTGTGCTCCGCAACGGGAGAGGCCACAACAGTGAGAGGCCCCCCGCGTACCGCAAAAAAAAAAAAAACACCTGTTAAGAGTCAGATGACTATTACTAAAAAAAAAGAAAAAAGACAAGTGTCGATGAGCATGTGGAGAAATTGGAGCCCTTGCACAATTGGTGGGAGTGCAAAATGGTACAGCCACTATGGAAAACAGTATGAAGTTTCCTAAAAAAAAATAAAACTGCCGTATGATACAGCAGTCTCACTTCTGAATATTTATCACAAGAATTGAAACCAGGATCTCAAAGAGATATTAGCACTCCCATGTTCATTGCAGTATTAGTCACAGTAGCCAAGATGTGGAAACAACCTAGATATTCATCAACAGATGAATGGATAAAGAATACGTAATATTCCATACATACAATGGAATATTAGCTTTAAAAAAGAAGGAAATTCTGCTTTATGTGACAATATGGATACAACTTGAGGACATTGTGCTGAGTGAATAAACCAGTCACAGGTAGATAAATATTGCATGATTCTACTTATATGAGGTATCTAAAATACTCATAGAATCAAAGAGTGGCATGTTGGTTGCCTGAGGCTTGTGGGGGGAATGGAGAGTTCCTAATCACTGGGCATAAACTTTAAGCAAGATAAATAAGTTCTAGAGATCAGTTGTACATTGTACCTATAGTTAACAATTATGTGTTGTACACTTAAAATTTAAGAGGGTAGATCTCATGTTAAGACTTCTTAACACAATAAAATAAAAAGGGAAAAAAGGAAAAAAAATGTTAAGGAAGACACAGATACTTAAATACAATGCTATTTGCCATGGCCTTGAATTCAAGCAGATTTGCCTTATAGCCATCAAAAAATGGTCCAATACTGAAATATAGCCTCTTAAGAAATGATTTTCTCTCCCTAATGCAGGGCCTCCAAGCCTCCCACCCTTGGGTATTTTGTGTGAGTGGGTCTTCAGTATAATTGCAGTTGCCTTGATACGAGATTCTGCTTCCGTAGCTAGATGTAGTAGGAGAGGTGTAGTCTAATTGAAAGCCATATGATAAAAGATCCTTCACGGAAGGAAAGTCATGAATCACAAAGCACTGTGGCATGAAGCGAGGTTCTTTTGGAAGTAGGTTTGGGGTAACACTGGTTGGCAAGTACTGCATTTCATCATTTCTAAGATGCATTAAAAAAAACTTTAACATCTTTGAATTTGGAATGAATATTAAAGAACTGATGGTTGGTAATAGTTTAATTGGCAATGATTTTTCTTAGTGATATATAAAACAATTGTGCACATTAACTTACTGCTATCTTGTTGGTAGGCTATGAGAGGAAAATACAAATATGTTAACATGATTTGCAAATCTTTGATCTCTGTGATTCCTCATGGACACACAGGGAACACTGACAAATGCCATCTCCATCTACTTCAGAAGGGTAGGTGAGAAAAATTAGGCAGAGTGACAAATGTCATACTCAAATAGTGCCATGGACACACATTTGTTTAAAATTCCTGGAGACACTTACCTGGGCTCAAAGTCATTGTCCTTTACAACACATTCCTTCTTCTCAGGCACACTGCTCCAGGTCCTGGGATCAGCTAAATCCACCAGAGCTTTGGCATTTAGCAACCCAAATCCAAATCGACTATTCACCATCAAGCCTGCTCCATTCTTTTTCCATCCAGGGTTATTGGCCAGTGGGTCATACTCAGAGGTCCAGACAACCAAGTGCTGCATATCTCGCCAGGTGAGATTTGGACTGGAGAGGAAGTGACCCAAAGAATCTTTAAGGGACAAAAAGAAGTTTCCTTGCAAAAGCAAGTGCTAAAAACAATCATCTCCATTCAGAGATGATGAGGTATCTTTTGCAACTGTGCTTATATAAATTTTGTGTGTATCACTATTGTTATGTCTTTCATTCATAATTTAAAATACAGTCTTGAAAACTTCTCCTCATACCATATAAGTTACAATCTTAGCATGAGTAAAATTGGTTTTCAGCATTGTAGAAAAGTAGAACTTGGCCCCTGATTCCTATGTACTTACATTTAACTGGAGCAAAAATTAAAAATGACAGCACTTCCTTTGTGCTCTCCAATCTTCTGCTGTTCATTAACAGCCTTAGTATTTTCAGCATTATGAACCCACAGTTGAGCTTTTGACTTCCTTCTTAGGAACACTCAGATTTAGACATGGGCTGGCTACCTACTCTTAAATATATATATATATATATATATATATATATATATTTATTTTTTTTTTTTTTTTTAATTTTTCTTTTTTTGCGGTACGCAGGCCTCTCACTGTCGTGGCCTCTCCCGACACGGAGCACAGGCTCCGGACGCGCAGGCTCAGCGGCCATGGCTCACGGGCCCAGCCGCTCCGCGGCATGTGGGATCCTCCAGACCGGGGCACGAACCCATGTCCCCTGCATCGGCAGGCGGACTCTCAACCACTGCGCCACCAGGGAAGCCCAACTCTTAAATATTTTTTATCTCTTTTCTTTATATAGCAAAAGTGTCAAGAAGCTCTTAGCTACTTGAGATCATTCTTACAAGGCACCATGCTGAATAGTGTGGGGATATTCAAGGAGGTAGTTCATGTTTTTAAGAAGTGTACAATCAAGTAAATGAACTAAGTCTTTCAATAACTATAATATATCTGCTGAATGCTGTATTCATAGCATAATGTACTGTAGAACTTTGAAGAGAAAGAATTCTTTTGGGATGGAAAGATCTAGGATGGCTTTTCTAGGAGGAAATATTTGAGTTGATTTTTAAAGGGTGGGTAGAATGTCAAAAAGTTGAAAGAGAGAGAACAGGGGATGAGGCAATGGGTCAAAACCTCTGACAGGGAAGGATAGGATGTGGCCAGAGTACAGTGAATAGTCTGGTTTACTGAAGCAAGGAAGAGGTGAGCTGGAGTACTGAGCCGGATGGTGAGGGCCTTGAATGCCATGAAAAGGAGCTTATACTTTATCGTTTGGGTAAAGGGGAGCCACTGAGGATTTTTGAGCAAGGGAATGGTATAATGAGGAGTCTTGGCAAAATTAATTTAGCAGCAATATAAAGATAAATCAGAGATGCATGGGATTGTCAGGTCTGTTATAATGAATATGAAACCTTCCCTGATCACCCTATTTAAGATTTCAATTCTCCCCAAATACTCCTGAGCTCTCTTACCTTGCTATACTTTTTTTTTTCTTTCATAGTGCTTATCATCTTCTAACATACTGAGCAACTCATTTGTTTTGTGTATTATTAATGTCTGTCTCCCCTGCTAGAATCAGCTGGGAGAAGGGCTGAGATTTTTTTCTCTGATGTGTACCAAGCACTCAGAAGAATGCCAGGCGCAGGGTATATATGCTGGGTAAATATCGGTTGGTTGGATGATTGAATGTGTGCAAGTGTTTAACTAGCCTTAAATACAATTTTAAAACTTACTGCTATTAGTCATCAGAGTCTTTCATGATCTCAAGCTTTTCCTTAGCTTTGAGACCTGCATTATTTCTACCAAGCCAATCAAGCATTATTTATTAAATAATAAATGCCTAAGTGTTGAGTCTTCAAGGTTTCTATCTTACCACTAGGTTGTGAAACAATCATCAGGGGAATCTGTCTCAACTTGCTATTTTCTCCCCAGAGCCCATCATGGACTGGTTTAACAATCCCCTGGTGACAAGCAAGAGGCAATACACATTCCTAAACACTGAGGAGTCTGTTGCTGGCTAAGATCTAAGTCCTCATCATAAGCGCTGCAAAGGCTCTATCTGGTGGGCCTCACGGGGAAGCTGTCCTCTCCACCCCAGTTTGAGTGCACAGCCCGTGCATCACCATCTCTGAAGGGAGCTGCAGTCAAGGACTCAGGCCTTCCTCCCCCATCAAGCTCTTCCCATATTTACATTCCTAGGCCCTGCGCCTTCGTGCCTAGGTCTCCTTATCTGAGGCCTTGGGCAAAGCTCTTCTTCAGGCCCTCAGCCAAGGCCTCCTAATGGGGGGAGGAGAAGGAACCTTGAAGATACTTCTCCCCACTCTGACTCAGTACCCAGCACTTCTCCACTCCGAGCCTTCCCCCTCACCCCGCCCCACCCCAGAGTCCATAAAACTACCAGAGCCTTCTGTTGGGGCTTCCTCAACAGTGAGACAACCCCCATGTCCATGCTTTCACCTGACCATCGGCTGGTGCACCTTTCCATGGGGGAAAATGGAATAGGGAGAGTCAGTGTTTTCTCTGGTTTTAGACTCTGGCCTTTACCATCACAGTAAGTGATGAAAGGCTTAACTCTTTCATTTTTGGTCTGTTGCTTTAAAGCTACTCTGACCCCTGGCAGCTCAATATGCTTTCTCTCTGCTCAGCTGAGCTCCTGACAAACAGCACAGAGAGTGACTGATAAAGGCCTGAACCTACTGAATCAAAATATCTGAGGGCAGGGCATGATTTTCTATGTATATTGGAAAAAAACTGTCTAGGCAGTTTTATGTTATACCTAAAATAATAGGAGTTGGAAGAAAGAATACAAGCATATAACTAATTAAGACAATTAGGGGTCAGAATAGGGAGTAACAGAAGGCACATTAAATTATATTCTACTGCCAAAGACCTGTGTGATCTTAAGCAAAGCACTTCATCTCCCTGGGCCTGAGTGGACTCATCTATAAGATGAGTGGTTGAGTATGACAGTCTTGAAAATTCCATATTATTCAGAGCTCCAATCTGCCCAATACCATACATACTTCATTGTAGATCTTGTTTCCATATTGGCCATCCCACACGAAGGAATAATTAACTAGCTGAGCAGAAGTGGCTTATTTTCTGAATGTGGAAACTAGTTCTGGCCTATATGGCACTTTATTGAAATTCTTGCTTCCAGTCTTTTAAAGGGAGTTTTAGGTAAAAGCCTCTTATCAAGGGGGTCTCTGGGCAACACACCAATTTCCCACTTGGACTCTCAGTGCGGGCAGGTGTGTGTGTGTGTGTGTGTGTGTGTGTGTGTGTGTGTGTGTGTGTG